>NC_058408.1:14475266-14775266 GCF_002201575.2 Neomonachus schauinslandi | reverse complement strand
ATGTATTAATAGCCAGAATTTCTTAGTGCAGCCTAGAGGACTACTTCAATTGGCATAACAGATCCTAGCACTGAGTCATTAGATACAAAATCTTATAAGAGAGTATGTAAAAATTAAGTCTAGTAACAAATATAACACACACACATACACTCATACATGCACGATCACATAAAACATACACATTTCAAGTGAGCCTCCAAAGAATGTTCCTGGCATATCCACTGCCAATGAGTTTATCATCAATATTGATGGAACATGGACTCAGGTCACAAACACTATGCTGGGTTTAGGGGCAGGAGGAGAGAAGGTCAGACAAGAATGAAACTTATTGTCTGCCCTCAAGGACCCAGAATCCACTGGGAGACTCTTTAATAACTCACTGTGATATATTCTATGCTATGCTAGAGGCATGTAAAAAATCCTATGGGAATGTGGAGCAAAAAATAATTAACTCTGCCTGAGGATTCCAGAAGTCTTCACAAACCAGAAGTGATTTCTTCTAGATGTGTTGAACTTCTCCAGGCAAACATGAGGGTAAGAAGGGCATTCCAGGTTGAGAGACTGAACAAGCAGAGATAGGTAGGAATGAAAACACACTACATGCAGGCAAGCATGAGAAAAGCAAGGTGGCTAAAATATATGGTACCTGAAGAAGGCTAGGGGGATAAATTAAGTTCTCATTGTGAATAGCAGCCTCTCTGATGGCTAGGAAGTTTGGAATTCATCCTATGCAGTGCAAGAGATGATGGGCACAGATGGCTCTGAAGACATATAGACCAATGGAGATTATTTCAGTCGTGCAGATGATAAAAGAAAGTGACCTGTACTAAAGTGGTGGCAGAGGGGATGCATAGACAAAGATCAAAGGATCCTCTGGAAGTGGAATCCGCTAGGCTTAGTAACTGAAGAGATGTAGGAGGTTAGGAAAAGGATGACTCCCAGCATGTGTCTAATGATAGTAGTTTATATACTTGATACTCTTAAGATTTACATATACTTGATACTCTTAAGATTTACTCTTGCTCAAAAAGAAAGAAACAAAGGAAGAAGGAAGGAAGGAAGAGGAAAGGAAGGAAGAGGGAGGGAAGGAGGGTGAGAAGGAGGGAGGGGGGGAAGGAAGGAAGGAGGGAAGAAAGGAAGGAAGGAAAGAATGAATGAACAAACGAATGAACTTGCCTTGGAGGAAAAGGCAGGAAAAGGATTGTTTTAATTCTAAGGTGTCAAACAACTGAGGTAGAAACATAGGATCTTGGGTTACAGTGGAGCTTGCTAGGGGCCCTTCATCACCTCCCAAAATATAGATATAACGTACCACACCTGACACTTCCTTTCTCCACTCCTCTTTCTTCTACCTCCCCCCTCTCCTTTCCCCTTTCCCTTCCCTCTTGGTGGTCTGTCCTAGGTCCAAACACAAAAGTGGAGCTTAGCCCTCCCAGGCAGGAAGAATCTACACCATCTGCACTCCCATTCCACTCACACGGACACACCCCTATTTCTACTCCTCAGAATCCCATTACAAAAATTCAGGTTTTTTCCAAAACTGCTTTGTGGGACTTGTTTAACCTAAAAGCTCAGCGATGTTTACTTCTGCATCTCTAGCACTGCAGTGGGATAACTTAATACATGGAAGTGGCAGAGACGCCTTTATGTTTCCTATGCAAATACTGCTTAGAAAAGCCATTAGTGGAAATTATGGAAGGTGAACACCAATGAAATACATGGCCCAGAATAAGCAGGATGACTCAACGGGTCTTTAGGGGCCTTCTCCTCTGCTGACAATTTTATTAGAACATTACCAGTGAAGAAATTTTTAGCTTTTTGAATTGAACTATAAATTGTTTCTGCTTTCCATGGTATCCTGAAGGAATTTCAGGGGGAATTTTTCTTCGGTTTATGGAGCAATTCCCTGTGGACTGGGGGAAGTCTTTTGGAAATTTCGAGGTTCCTCGTGGGGATTTTTCCTGAAATGGATTCTTCTTTAGAAATATTTTGGTTATTAAATATATATGTTGGAAATTTTTTGTGTAACAATTTATAGCATACCCTCAAGTTTCTGTTTACAGTGTTCATAAAACAAAACAAAACAAAACAAAACAAAACAAAACAAAAAACTAGCATGCTTGTAACATCTAATAATGGTGGAAGTGTTTCTACCAATTGTTATGAAACCCGGTACCATGGCTTTAACCTCTGCACCAAGAAGTCATTCTTGTAAAAACTACAAAACATGGAATGTGTTTTTGACAATTATTCTTTCCCAATTTATTTTTGGCAGAAGTGCTATAAAGTGTCTCTTTTTTATTTATAAAAACATATTATTTGTGATTCTGAGAAACAGACTAAGAAATGATGTGGAAAGCACCTTATAATGTTTGTCTATGAGACCACTTAAATGCTCATAACTACTCTGATGTACCGCTTATTGTGTTCAATCATCATGTCATTTATTGTATTTAAAAGTGTGTGCCTCTGCACACATCCCACTTTTAACAAAACCGTCTTTTACTGTGCCCGGCCTCCTCAGCAAACTCCAGGTTCCATTAATAATGCTCACCATTCACAGGAGATAACAGAAAAACTCTTTTTACCACCTCCTCTGTTGTTTCTCCTGCAGCCAAAATTCGAACAGTAACAACAACAACAACAACAGAATGTATTTAAAAGATGAGTGGGTATGAATAGGGAACTGTTTCTCCTCTGCTGAGAACAGGATCTTATGATGCTTGTAAGGTTTTATTTCATGGTTAACCTTTTAACGCAAATAGGTTTCCTTCGCTATTCTCCCTGCTTTGTCCTACGTTTCCTGAGGGTCTTTTCTGGGTTTGCAACTCCTGTAAAGTCAAACATCACTCTTGGGGTCTCCATAGGGGCCACATTGTCCAGGCTGGACTAAATTTAAAGTCCCTTCCCCCTGACTCTACACCCTGCTTTACAAAAACACACCATTTGCAGATCAAAGAGAGACGATTTATGCTTTCATCCAGCTGACGGACGATTAAATTAAAACAGATCAGCAGTGCGGTGCCTGGGCAGGTGGCTTCCAACACCACTGTCGGCCTCAGAGCGATTAAATTGTGGCGGAGATGGAGGGCCTTCCGCTCCCATTCCCGCACTTACAGATCAAACGGTGACAAATGAGATGTTACTGCTCTTGTAAAGCAAGGCTACAATCTGTCAAAATCCAACATAATTTGTGACCCTCTGTGACATCCTCTTTCTCTCTTTTTTTTTTGACATTTGAATACAGTGATTGTACTAGAGTCAAGCCCATTTAAGTGAATATACTCAATTCTATCTAAAGGAATACAGCCTGTTAGCTCCAACATGGGAGCTGAATATATATCTGGTGAGTACTCCAGCGACCCTTTGTGTTAAGTGCATACCATTAACAATGAATTCTGATTTTTTCCAAGTTATATAATTTGATATCTTGACAGCCCAGACACTTAAAGCACTACTATTTGTTTTAAATGGCTTTATTTTATTGTTTAAATGTCAGTATCAAAATAAAGTAATGCATACAGCCATGTCAGTTCTAGTGCAGGGGAAGTGTTCCCGTTGAGGAGAGTCTTGAAAGAGTTTGTTCTAAAAATGGACTCAAAAGTCAATTGCAATGTCTCTTGGCTGAATCCTTAAATGACTCATGAAACATATTTATACTGCATTTTCTGTTTAGCTGGTGCATTTAATAAGGCACTGAAGCAGAAACAGCAAAAAGAAGCATAGCATCTTAACTTACTGAAGTTGACATCGTTGCCAGGTCAAAAAAAAAAAAAAAAATACTGACTATGGGAAATAATTAAGGAATGCTTGATAGGAAACCATAGCCCAGATATATGAACAGACCTCTCAGTGGGCTTTAATTGTATAATCTGCTGGATTATTATATGTGGCTTGGCATTAAAGGAAGAAAAAAGAAGATTCAAGAGACTGAGCATAGTTTGTCATATTTTTACCTACTAGAATGGCAGGGAGAATTGATTCTCTCCTGCCTTCACTCCATTCAGACCTGTTTGGGGTTTACGAGCCTGTCACATTTCAGAGCAGGCATTGACTTTCTACTTCAAAGTGGCTAAAAATCTTTCCCAAAAGATTTTTGTTGACCACAAACCTTTAGGCAGGGTAACGCTAACCTTCAGGGAAATCACTCTGAAATAACTGTTTACAAAGAACAAAAGTATACCTAGACTCTTTGAGCACTTTTTTTTAGGGTTATTCTTTAAGGTTCTTGGACATAAAGTGTTTTTCTACTCATTCTGTGACCTACCTAAGTCAGTGTGCTCAAGGAATTCTGCCCATCCTGGTTTATTTCCTTAACTCTGGGGTTGTTTGCCCACATTTTAAAGTAACTGTCCCACTTGATGTATGATCCCTGTTAATGACTTTGCTTCGGAAACCCAGCTGGCTACAAAGCAGACCTCAGTTTACAGCATTTCAGAGTAATTAGCTGGGACAGAAGAGTTGCCTCCATTTTGGGTACATTGCACTGTGATATACTAATCTAGCCTTATTATGATGGACCTTTATATCCCCTCCAAGCTTTCATGCCTGCCATCATCCTATTATAGGGAGAGTGTGTTGCACAAGACCCGCAGACCTTGCCTCTTAAAGGCAGGGTGTCCACCGCAGTCTGAACATATCATAGGAGTCATGCATTTGCTTTCCATAGCCAAGAAAAGGCTTCTCTTCACCAGAAGAGGGATCCAGGTCTATGGCCACAGTTCCATTTTGTCAGAAGTTGCCAACAAGGATGCTGTATGTAGTGGACGATCCCAGAAGAAGGTCTACTGGGTTTTGGCTCCTCTACTATGTGCCTATAGGTATCTGAAATGTAGCTGCCCCAGAGCTACCCTCCCCTGCAGACTGGATGGGAGTGGCCTCTGCTGTCACTAAAAGCCTGTGGGGAGGTTGGAAGTAAATGAAAAGTGTGTACTTTGCTCTGAACCAGCTGCGGAATGGGCACAGAACACAGATAAGGCAGGTTTGGTAATGCTCTGTTCACAATAATCCCTCCAGAGTCAAAAAGTGCCGCGTGAAAAAAAAAAAAAAATTCTGAAAGGTTCATTTTTTTCCCCCTTCATTTCATCTTGCTATTTCTCCACCTTGTTTGTTAACACGAATATGATAGAATCCTTTGTTGATCTGTACCTACTGTGAGGACAAACAACAGTTAAGGGGCCTGCGTTTGTTAACAGGGCACATCTACTTTGGGGGAGTTCAGCCTGGCTCCTATTTCAGTAAAGGCCTTTCCTGATTTTATAGTCTGCCACAAAACACAGGGCTGATCTCTTTCCCTCACTTTGCTCTCTCTTCTCTACCTTTCCTGCTTTTGATGTAGATTCTCTGTTAGACACATGGGATACAGGGCAGGTTTTTGCCTTTGCCTATAAGCACAAGGGAAGGAAGGAGTAAGGTGGCAGAAATATTATTAACTTTAAAATCTTCCCTCTACCTCCAAGATGAGAATAAATGCCCCCCAAAGATTCCCCGAGATATGCACCGACAGCTTCTTCCCCCATAGGAATCTCCTGTCACCTCAGGTTTTTTTCTTCTTTTTCTTCTTTTAATGGAATATAAGACTCTCAATGTATGAGAGATCTTTTCAAATAAAACCACTGTTCTGCATCTGGCAAATGACATTTTCATAATATAAAACTCATCCAATCTGTTCCTTTTCAACATTTTCAGTGTTTGTTATCTGATGTCAATTATCTCTCAACTTCCTTACTTCTAACAATTTCCCAGAGTTTCATTAGATGGGCCAGCTAAAACTCACATATTCCCATTTAACTTTTCAAGCAACAGAACAGAAGTGCATATAAGTGGCTGATGTTAACCAAACCAAAGGCCACTTGAGAATGCCACTAAAAGAATAGTGGCTGAAGGTTATAAATAGGTGACACTATTTATAAAGCATCAACAAAATGTTTCATGATGTGTAACATAAAGCCCAGGCAGTCATATTGTTAAAAGCCTGTTCCTGTGCCTAATGTCTACATAAATAGCAGCATGAACACAGTATCATGAGCTGCTTTGTTTGGCATCAAGCTAATCACAGGCACAGGAGATGAAACCTTTCCTACTAATGGCTGGTCTCCCTTAAAAAAAAAGAAAAAAAGTTTGGGGGTGGGGGGAATTAAGGTGTGAGGAAGCACAGTAACACACAGCAGAGTTCCAAAGAATCCAAATTATTTAAACATTCAGCAATGATCATATATTGTGGTCCTTAAGTCCAACAATAGCATTTTGATAACAGGAATGCTAAACTCCTGGCCTTAACCTCACCCAGCACTTGTTGCTACTGAAAGATTAATGTTATCTCTCTATTTAAGTAACCCACATATATGTCCAAAATTAGACTGTAAAGCAAAAGCCTTCTTGGCTAGAATAAAATGGTTTTTAACATCAATTTATAAATACTCTGAAAATGCAAGTCACTTTCCCCGAGCTGAATGACTAATGCATTACAAGACTTTGTGATACCCAAACCATTGAATGTCAGAAAGATTTAAGTTCAAATCAACATGCATTTATTCTATGGTATAGTAATATGGAAAGATGATGGCATGAATATTTTACAGTAATGTTTCAATATTAAAATCCCCACATTGAGATTCCAGAATAACATACAAATTATATTTAACCATCAAAAAATTCATTGAAGTACTTATTAGAGTATCAGTAATAATAGTCATTAAAATTTTATGATCACTTAAAAGAACACTAAATAAAGACAGTTTAGTAAATGCCCTATTTAGATATTTTAACAAGACTTACATAGTAATATCAAAATCACATTGAATTTGAGAGTAAAATTAAACTTGACCTCAAAGGAACAGATACATTATGGATCCACCCTGATAAATTTGCTTGTTTTCACAATAGTGGGGTGAGTTGCACTGATTCATTTGCTTTGCCTTCTTGGACCAGCTGTAATATTATACAAGCTATGACCAAGGGTCAGAGGTTCAATCTATGGATTAAGAACTGAATTAACTAAACAGGCTGTATAGGAATGGGTCTGCAACTTTAACCTCATTTAGTACCATGTCCTATTTTGCTCAGCTAAATGCTTATGGATATACACCACATAATTTTACGTATGTATAAATAAGCAACGTGTATAGGACTATTCCCACCTATGTATATCCATACACTTACATATGTGGCTTACTTTCATTCAAAATATTTTAGAATATTTATGAAAGCTCTAGTCCTTAAGCATTTTGCTGTACAGAATATATAGCTGATTTTTCACAGCCTTTTCGAAGGCTGAAGAAAATCATTTTCAAAATTGTGACCCTTACAATTTGTATACAGATACAGTGTAGAACATAAAATGGTGGGATTTGTTTTCTTCACCTTATATATTTAAGGTTAAGAGTGATCACTGTAAATTCAATGAACTTGAGTAAACTGTAGGCCACTAGAAATTCTCAAAGGGTGATATATGTAGGTACTCAGGGAAGATCAGTGGCCTGGGGTCAACAACCAAGCCTTCTGAAAAAGCCATGCCATTGACATGGGTCACTTTGGTTTCCTTGGAATGAGTGATTTACTGGCAAACCCGTCCACTGGAACCCTAGGGTCTGTCAGAATTTGAGGTTCATGGATGACAAACTCATTTGGCAAGGCATGCACTGCCACAAAACCCAATGAGGAATAAACAAGCCGTACCACATATGAGTCCTTAGCTATTTTGCTTGTTGCTATTTACCAATTCAGGCATTTACACTCTGGAACATTATCTAACACTATGAAATCAAAGAAGTGAAAGACTTCCTAATGTCGTACAGTCCTGGATGTGTGTGTATATGTATATACATGCCCGTGTGTATGAGAGAGATAATTACAAACTCCAGAAACTCCTGTGATCAGAAGTGTATAGAAAAAAATAAATACAAAATGTTGAATGATGTTTTCAGAAGTACTACCTAAATAAAGAAAAGATACCATCAGAAATATTTGGGCCTTAAAAAAATGTATTTAGGCCTATCTTCATTCTATGGTGGGTTACAGATTCAGCAAAAGGCTCGTGATCATTTTTCCTGCTTCCCTTCTTCAAAAAAAGAAAAATTAAGGTCTCTCACTTCCATTGGACGCCAAATAAGGAAGACAGAGCAACAATTTATATGGTAGCAACAGTGAGCTTTACAGTTAGGATATTAACTTTTTTCTGGAAAACAGCGGCTAACACTCAGCTAGAAGCTCTACTATATTTTGAAATATATGCAATGGCAGTGGAAGACCAAAAAAATCCACAAACAGTAATTTACAATGTATTATGGGCCCTTCTTCCTGAAATATGTTTAGTTTCTCAATCATATTTTTTGAGGTTCATCTCAACATCTGATTACATTTCTCATTATACAGAGTGGTTTGTTTAGTTGAAAAGTGGATACCCAGGAAACTGACTTGCTAGCTCAATAATCCACAGAGTATACCCAATACATGTAGCTGCCAGACAGTCCGACTGAACTAGAAATACCTAGTCAGCAAAATACTTAAAAATGTTTTTAGACTGAAATGTTCATTCAGTGTGACTTTCCAAAAAGCCTGCATCTACAACAATGACTCAAGAAGATCCAACACACACAACTTCTCCACCTCATTGCCCTTCCCAGTGTTTCAAAAATTAATGAACAATCCCTTTTGATAGCAAAAAGCTCTCAACACGTAGAGAACTAAATTTTTATATAATTTAGGAGTCCTCCACTCTATAATAGTGGATAGTATCATGACATTTTTAAAAGCCCAGGCTCATAAGTCAATTTCTGGGTGGGAATCTCAGCTCTGTAACTTATCAACTATGTGATTCTGAGCCAGTTATGCAATACCTTTGTTCCCTGATTTTCTAATCTGCAAAATGGGTTAAAAAGAGCACCTAACCCACAATGTGGTTTTGAGGATAAAATAATACATGTAAAGCTTGTAAAGCTTGCACTATAAACCATCATTATTATCTAATATATGTTGATCAGTCCATCACAGAACCAATTTGCTAGTTTAAAAGCTATGCTGCCCCCAGAGAATCCTATTTACCAATTCAGGCTGTTATTCACTCATTCATTTAATGTTCATGTTCTCCAGAAGAGTTTGGGGAAGGACACACCACTAAAGGAATGGCAAACCAATAAAAAGAATTAATAAGGCCTAATCTTGACAATAAGCATGCATTTTAGTGGGCTGGAGTAATTATCTGAATTATATAAGCCAATCTTCTCTTCACTAATTCTAATTCATTCATATTACACTGTGAGCACAAAATGAATAAGGAGTTTAGTCACTTATATGTAACCCAGGAAAATGTTTAAGACATATTTTATTTGACCTCAAGAAAAACAAACATATAAATATTTACAACAATGTACATTTCCTATAAGATGGTAAATCCCCATCATCCACGGCCCTTTGATCTGTGTTTATAGTTATCATTTGGAGCATCTATCTACTTAAATATTCTCCATTTTGAGAAAATAGTTCAAGGCAGAGAAGTACTTTGAATGATGTAGAAAAGGGGATTGATCTCTACACATGTTTGGTTCACCAATCTGAAATCTGCTATCCCTTGAGATAATATCAATATCGACATCAAGTTTGGACACCAGACGTCAACATGCAGGGTGTTTTCCAATGACGACTCCCATCCCATTTTGCTTTTACATCAGCCAATGAATATGGATAAGACCCTGAAAGCAGCCCTTGATATGTATCCACAGCACAAATTTAATGTAAGTGGCATATAAGTGATATTTATGTATAAAATTTTGCTTACTTATTCTAGGCTAAAGCACTCAAAGCACTAACCTTGACCTACCCTATCCAGATGGGCAAAAATCCAATTTATTATCCAATTTAAAGAATTTTCTTTTCTTTATGTTTTATTGGAAAATTATGCCCATCTCAGGGTACTCCTTAAAGAAACATCCTAGTGATATGTGCTTAAAAGACTTTTGACACAAAGATACAATATTGAGGGTCACACGTGGTCATTATTTTTGTCAATTCCACATATCCAGTCAAAAGATGGCTACCAGTTGTTGCAGCCTTGTTGCAGATGAGGGAAAAGGAGGTGGAGAAAGTTCTCAGCCCCCATGTGCAGGATATGTGATGATAAAGCCACAGCCCGTGGAAGAAAGGATTCTCTAGTTAACATCTGAAGTTCTCAACAATGCTGTCCTCACATTTGTCACCCAGAAGAAGCAGAATGTCCTGTAATTAAACAAGCCATCTGGGGGCAGGTCATCAACCACAGAAGACAAAATTCGACTCTCCCAAGTCATGTTGGGTTTGCTGTTCAGAAGTACAGACTGATGGTATGCAGGGATTAATCTATGATAATAGATAGCTCCACTGATTTTTCTGATGAAATGATTATTGCTCCTTCTAATATTCCCAAATCCAGTTAGGCACTGGGTCAGGTAATTCTGCCTTTGAAATGTTTCTTGAGTCCATCTCTTTCTTTCAAGGAAAAAAAAAAAAAGAATATTGTTGAAATGATGGTATCTTCTCTTGTGTGGACCCTCATTGTTTGACACTTGAAATATCTGCAGTGTTGTGCCTCAAGAGACTCCACACCTGTCCCTTTCTCCATTCTTCCATCATGGATACATGTGCACCTAAGACTTCCCTTAAGGCACAAAAGCTTTAACTGAATGTCTACTTAACTGGATGCTACAGGATATAGGGCACATATTTGGTCTGGAATTCAAGCGATCCCCTCCACGCATCTGGGACTTATCTACTTCTACATCCTTATCTCCAAACTACCTTTTAAGAACAGGGAACCGAAACTTAACTCTAGCCAGAATGATACTTACAATAGCCTGAAAACACCACTTAAGTTACACCTGTGGTTAAGTTCTACCGGCATGATTTTGCTGACCACAATTACCCCTGTGAGGAAAGTACCTCCTCTTGGACTTCTGCTGTTCTAAAAACTAACATTCATTTAAGAACAGTAGTAAGTCCACTTCTAAAGGACTTCTTAAAACACTCTGGTCATTTTTAATCAGCTCGGGAAGTGAATTCTGATACCTAGTGTCTGCCATATATGCATGGGACCTCTTCTGTGCTCTCGTAAATTGTTAGTTTTCTTTTAGGTGTTCTTTGATCTTTCTCGACTAGAGCATCACCCTTTAGAAGCACAGACTCTACACTTGAAATTCCCTGTACATATTAGAGTGACCAACACATAATGGAAATTTGTTCACTATGATATTAAGAGCAATGTGTGTTTCTCCCTTTTATTAAATAGCTCCAATGGGAAACAAAGAAAAATATATATATTATATAATATTATATATGTACATATGATTACATATTTTTTCCTCACAAGGTAGTACACATAATTATTTCATTAGTAGGCCATGCTTTTTATCAATGTTTTGCTTCTTTTTTTTTTTTTTTTAAGATTATTTATTTGACAGAGAGAGACACAGCGAGAGAGGGAACACAAGCAGGGGGAGCGGGAGAGGGAGAAACAGGCTTCCCGTGGAGCAGGGAGCCCGATGCGGGGCTCGATCCCAGGACCCTGGGACCATGACCTGAGCTGAAGGCAGACGCTTAACGACTGAGCCACCCAGGCGCCCCAATGTTTTGCTTCTTATAAGCCCAATTTATAAGGTCAGGATTTTCCTGAAGAACAAATTAAGATGCACACAAATTGCTCTGGTTACAGGTTTCTTTTTTCAAAATACTCTCCATTGATTTGAACCTTTTGAAGTTCCAAAATAAATAAATTGCTAGTGTATTTGAAAGAAATTTCCATATTTCTAGATGAGATTGGCACTTTTTAAAGAAACGGAAGTAAAGCAGGGAGATTAGTCACGTGAACTAATCTAAATGCTTCCTACAGAAGATACCATCATTTCAACAATATTCTTTTTTTTTTTCCATAGGAGTTCAAAATATTTACCTCTAGAATCATAGTTCAATGCAACTTATGACTAAGGTTGGCAGAAATCAAAATCATTAAACTACCTTTTAAGAACAGGGAACAGGAAACATCTTGTTTGCAGCATTATGGAGAGTAGCATTACCCACACAGGTGATATCATTATATCTAGCTAAACTCCTGCATCCTACAAATGGTACAACCACATGTGCAGAAAATCCTGATATAAACAATTCCCTGCCCCTACTCTCCAGGCAGGAAAAGTGCCAGTGACAAAGCTCTGTTATTGCGTCACTAAGGCAACTGAAGAGTTACTTTACTCATTTTTGAGGGTACAGGGAAAGAAGAAAGACATCTTAAAACTAACCAGACGCTTACAAATACTGACAAAGATAACTAGACTATGCAGCACTGAATATTTCCTCACGTCACGTTAAACTAATGACCTTTCTAGGGCACATTAACCTCCCAATGATGTTGAAGTCAGTAGTCACTAAGCACAAGAAATATATTGAGGATTTGCTGGTATCATATATGGGCTGGACTGGGCAAAAATAACTTATTTGTGCATGTGTATAGCAAAATGCACAAAAACACAAACAAATATATAACAAGGCAGGTTTACATAGAGAGTAAATATTTATTGTGCTCAAGGGTGTATATCCATGTGGCTCCAATGCTGCTGTTCTAGTAGGATCGTCATTCAGAATTCAAACTCTACCGGTCATATGTTCATACTCTCAGACCAGTATTATTTGGAAAAGATCTGACACACTCTCCACAACCCAAAACTATGCTAGGTCAGTATCATTTCCTCTAAGACCTAGAAAAAAGCCCAGAGAGGCACAAAAAAACCCATGAGTAACCACCAAATGCTCATCTTGCTGTCTTTCTTCCATAAATCATAGGCACCTGGGTGTTCAACCCTAAAAATCTGAAGAGGAATAAATTCCTAGAACCATGAACAGAAACTTGCCTTTGCTCATTTCCAGCAATACTATGAGTTTCTGTTACTATGTTCACTTATCACTTGAAAGATGAAAAGCATTCAGATACTTAACAGTGTCTAATAATAGGAGACAGTTTAGAACAGAAATAATTCCAGACCTCTAAGAAACCTGTCAAAATTTCCCAGAGGTAAGAAAAAATGACCTACAGTAGACTGTGGCCATGACCCTGGGGTCCAAGTGCTAACTCTAAAAAAGTGCCAGGAGATATTTGATGACAGGTGATCAAGACATCATTTTTGCACCCTATCTGGAACAGATAATATACCCTGAAATGACTATTCAGCATACCCGCCTTCAATGCTGCATGGAAATCCACACAGAGACACAAGAAAAAAATTAAATTCTTTTTCAGTTTAGGCTATTCTTGAATTGATACATGACCCAATTCTCCTCTCTGTGCCATTGCTCTCAAATTAGTATCTCCCACCCTGAAATGCTTACCCAGATTCCAGTCTCATAGTTTTAATTGCTGTGAGCCATTTTTATTTAGAAACCCCATTATTGCCTAAAACCCAGTGCCCCTGAACTAAATAAACTTGTGCTGAGTTCATGGTCACTCCTTAACAGAGGGCTGGGCTCATAGGACAGAGGGAGCACTCAACAAATATGGGTTCAGTGAATTGTTTCTTCTCATACCAGTTTCTACTCTCACCTCCCCAATTCTGTTTCTGGCCACTGGTTTCCTACTTTGCTTTTTGAAATATTGAGTCTTATTCAGTTGTTCCCTTCCCCGCCCCCTACCCCAGCTGAGGGTACCTCATTCAAATACTCATCAAATCATTCAACTCCTGAGGCGCCTGGGTGGCTCAGTCAGTTGAGCCTCTGACTTTGGCTCAGGTCATGATCTCGGGGTCTTGGGATTGAGCCCCTTGTCAGGCTCCATGCTCTGCAGGGAGTCTGCTTGTCTGTCTCTCTCTGCCCCTCCCCCTGCTTGTGTGTTCACGCTCTCTCTCTCTCAAATATGTATTTGAGAGAGAGAGAGAGAGAGACAGCGAGAGAGGCAACATAAGCAGGGGGAGTGGGAGAGGGAGAAGCAGGCTTCCCGCTGAGCAGGGAGCCCGATGCGGGGCTCGATCCCAGGACCCTGGGATCATGACCTGAGCGGAAGGCAGACGCTTAACGAATGAGCCACCCAGGCACCCCAAATAAATAAAACCTTAAAAAAAAACTCTCACCACTTTTCATAAACTCTGTCAGAATGACCTCTTTGAACGCTGCACACCTCAATCAGATGCCGATCACGTTATACTTGGGCCAATGACACGGTCTCCCAGCTCAGCACTATTACCAGCCATCTCACTCCGCTTTCATCTAATCTGACTACTTCTACAGGATTAGGATTCGTAAGAATAACAGCTTCGTTCCTTTCTTCCCTTCGGAACCCATACTGGCTCCCAACTGTTTGTTACGTTAAGTCTAAACTACCACAGCTGTCTTTAGATGTCTCTCTAAGCAGAGTCAAGCCCGCCTACCAATCTTTATCACAGAGGGAATGTCTTTACAGCTTCCTTGATTGCTTTTGTCCCAACTACACTTAGGTAAACTCTTTACTGTTCTTCCATTGGGGAAAAAAAAAAAATCTATATTAACATTTGTTCTCTGTATGAAGTTGATCTTTATACTGTCGTGCTTCTGATTTTCTTCACCTGATCTCTAAACAAAGACTAAATTCCAGGTTGCTAGACCTGGTAATGTAAGAGGCAATATACACAGTGATTAAGACCCAAACCGGAGTAGACTGCTCAGGTTCAATTCCCAGCTGCAGCTTTTAAAAGTTCTGTGAACTCCGGCAACCCTTTTAACTTCTGTATCTCAGTATTCTCAAGTGTGGAATGAAAATAATAATATCTACTTCATATGGTTGTTGTAAGAATCAAATGGGCATATATACACATATGCATAGAGGTAGATACATATACATATAAAGTGCTTAAAAGAGTACATGCATGGTTAGTAACTCAATTACTTTTAGTTATTATATTTCCTCTAGCTGCTATTCTCCTTCATTCTCTCTCTCTCTCTCTCTCTCTCTCTCTCTCTCTCTCTCCTCTTCCCCGCCAAGACTGTGGAAACATTTGTCCATGTTCATTGCTTCTACTTCATCCAGCCTATGCAATCCCCAAAGTGCCACTACCTGACTTCTGCCCCCAACCAAGCTAATGAAACTGTTGCTGCCAAAGTCAGATTTGACTTATTTGTTGCCAAGCCTAAAGGTACTTTTTAGTTCTTTTATTTGACCATTCTATGGCTTTTTTGAAACCCCGCCCTCCTTAAATCTCCATTTCCTTGGCTGCTGTGACACCACATTGTCTTGGATTTTCCTCCCACCTCTCCAATCTTCTTAATCTCCTATAGATTCCTCTTCTGCTACCCTTGACTTAACATCTGCAATCCCAGGATTCTGTCCTGAAGGCACCCTTCTTCTTAGTATTAAACAACCTCAAATCCCACCTCAAATCAGCATGTCAAAAGCTATTCGCATCTGTTCTCCTGCTTTTTTACCCCCAATCCTGCTCCTCATCTTGGATTCCCTAGAGCAGTGGGATGCAGCATGACTGACCCCGTGGCCTACGTCAGAGATGACTCTGTATGTCCCTGTCCCCCATTCCACTAACTTTACTACCTCCTGACTGCTCACTTCTCTCAGTACAGAGCTGATATCCGACTTCAGTCTCTCGTTGTTTCTTCCCTGGATTTCTGCAGCAGGATACGAACTGGCATTATTGCAACTACCCTTACAGGCCGCCTTGTGCTTGGGCCACATTACAGCCTAGCTTTCTAAACATGGGGATCTAATCATATCAGCCCCCAGGTTGAACCTTTCACTGTGTCATCCACAGTTGTCTGGATAAAATGCAAACTCTTGTGGAACAGTCTTCAGCAGGACCCTGAAGCTCATCTTGCCAGCCTCATCTCTCATCATTCACCTTCTCAGACTCTAAACTGAACCCCCTGCTGTTCTGGAAAAGTGTCATTCTCCTTCATCGATTCTGCTTGAGATTCTTTCATATCACCCACCCTTCTCTGCTTCTCTAACTCCTACTTGTCCTTTAGGGTTAAATGTGGTTGTCACCTCTGCAATAAGCCTTCCCTGGCTTCCCCAGATTGAATCAGGCAATCTTTCTTTGTGTTTCATTTGCATCTTCTGCATACCTATAACACCGCAGTTCTGGTAATCTTGTCATTCCTTTCTATCCCTCGGACTGAACTCTTTAGGGACAGGAGGTGTGTCTTATTCATCTTATCCTCAGAATACAATAGAGTCACTGCTACTTAGTAGCTGATCAATATGCATTGAATGAATGGATGAACGAACCTTGGTGTGGTTCCCATTGCATAATATGCAACCTCATCATATTTTTGGTCAAAAATGTTTAAAGTCATGACTAGCTTTCTTGATAATGTAATGCCCCAGGAGAAAGATACAGTATCAAGCGAATTAATCATGCCATTCTCCACAATAAGGAAGCACTGTTGGTAAAAAGAATCTCAAGAGTAAGTGACCGCATCATCTTGTAGATTATAATTGTGAAAGAGGTCATGGTGGCAATGTGCAACCAAATACTGACTCTAAGATGTATGTACAGATATAGCTGTAAAAAACCTCCAACAATGTTTATGTTATATCAAGAACTACAGAACTGCCCATACAACTTGACCCATTTTTCCCTCCCTTATAAAGTTACCCTAAAGAAATTATTCAAAAACTAAAAAAATGCTAAAAGATATGTAGGTTGATCTTGTTTATAATGGAAGCAACAAATAATCCCCAGGAAGCAAATAGTTAGGAAAATTATGACATTAATTTTTAATGGCATAGCATTTAAGAAAAATACAAAAGTATATGTAAGAAACAATGTATACACCCTGATTGCAACCGTGAAATCATGTGGGAATCAAGGGGTCATAGAAAAATAAAAATAAAAATTGTATTTGCTGTAAATTGCTTTCAAAGTGGAAAAATGGGAAGATCAGAAACAGTATGACTCCAAGGGAAGTCAGTTTTTAGATACCTAATTAGTTTTTTTAAATCTAATTATTAAATTGCTAACAATTTAGGGGCACCTGGGTGGCTCAGTCAGTTAAGTGTCTGACTCTTTTTTTTTTTTAAGATTTTATTTATTTCTTTGACAGAGAGAGACACAGCAAGAGAGGGAACACAAGCAGGGGGAGTGGGAGAGGGAGAAGCAGGCTTCCCGCTGAGCAGGGAGCCCGATGCGGGGCTCGATCCCAGGACCCTGGGATCATGACCTGAGCCCAAGGCAGACGCTTAACGACTGAGCCACCCAGGTGCCCCAAGTGTCTGACTCTTGATTTCAGCTCAGGTCATGATCTCAGGATTGTGAGTTTGAGCACCCCCTACGGATCTGCGCTCAGCAGGGAATATGCTTCTCTCCCTCTCCCTCTCCCCTTCCCCCATGTGCAAGCATGCTCTCTCTCTAAAATAAATAAATAAATCTTTAAAAAAAATTGCTAACAGATTCAAAAGGAAATGAATGCAGTATCTTCAGAACCTAAAGTGACTATTTACTGAACATCTATTATAGACTAGGTCCTCTGAAACATGTTCTTAGTTCATAAAATTATATTACAAAGTAGGTACTCTTATTTCCATTTTATAGATGAAGGATTTGAGTTGCAGAGAGGCTAACTGGTTTATTCAAGTATCAAAGCTATTAATGGGACAGCCAGAAGTCCAATCCATGTACACCTTGGTTCTGACCCAGAACCTTTCTAATACAACATCCCACTGAAGGCCATTGTTTCACAAATTTGAATTTTAACAAACAAAATGAAAAGAAAAGAGAGGGGCGCCTGGGTGGCTCAGTCATTTAAGCATCTGCCTTCGGCTCAGGTCAAGATCTCAGGGTCCTGGGACTGAGCCCCCCTTAGGGCTCCCAGCTCAGTGGGAAGAGTCGGCTTCTCCTTCTGCCCCTCCCCCCTCACTTGTGCACGTGCATGCGCCCTCGCAAGCTCGCTCTCTCAAATAAATAAAATCTTTTTTAAAAAAATAAAAATAAAGAAAAGAAGAGAAAAATGAAAATAATTCAAAAGGAAGGAAAAATTGTAAATAAGAAATACATATTCCCTAATGAGCCAAGGCTTATAAAAGATGTCAAAACAAGTATCTTTTAGTCCATTTTAATTGTTTTGCTTTTCATTTGCTTAGGAAAGATGGTTATAGTAAGTATGTACTTATGTATTAATGGCTGGCACTGGCCTCCTACATTCTGGGCATCCACCAGGTGTGAATCCGGGGTAAGAGGACAGTCCCACCTCCCCCCAAAATGACAACTAAAATTTAAGACACTTGCTAACCTGAGCCCCAGCAGCAGAGTGGGTACCTACTCAGCAATCAGAAACCCCTGCCTGATCTACCAAAAGGGAATACGACTCAAAGGAGTAGTGTTGACAACTGACCCCAGCGCACCTTCCAGGGTGTGCTGACCACATCAGGGTGCTTTAGAGGATGTTCCTGGGCATGAACTAAGGGGTGAGCTAGACATTCAGCTTCTGGCAGCCTTGCCCATTTCCTGAGCCTGTTTCTCAGGTAGTCCCATTGAGTTACCAATTTTCCTGCCCATTTATGTTGAAGTTAACTGAAGGTGGTTTCTGTTGATTGCAATCAAGAGCCCTAGTCAATAAAATAATATAATAGGAACCACTGACCAAGTGATGCTAAACTATTTTGCTGCTGTTTCCCCAGGCCTCCCTCCCCATTTCCCTCGCCAAACAAAAGGTTCCTCTGATTAGAGCAGGATAGATACCATAAAATAAAATAATAAGAGAGCAGCTACACACTTTAATAAAAGGCAAATTTCTAGGCCCAAGGAGGCCACATCCAGACTCCTAGGATAATGTACCTATGAAACTAGAGATGCACTTTCTTTAATCTTTGAGAGAACATGGGAATGGAAGAATCCCATCTATACATGTGAACATGCCTAGCCTCACCAGAAAAAGAGAAATAGAGGATTTTAAAAACTACAGATCCTGAGGTGTATCCCCTACTAAATTTTGCAGTAAATTAGGCTCAGTGCCCCATGAGCAAGCATGTGTTCACTAAAGCACACAATATAAACAGTAGTTGCCTTTGGTAGTGAAGTTTCCTTCTTCCTCATATTCTGTATTTTCCACATTCATTTTCTATCATGAATAGTTTATCCTTTTAGAATGGAGGAAAACAAATTTAAAGGTCAAATCATATCATATCATGAAAATCCTCATATCCCTTTTTGACTGGGTTATTCTCCTAGTAGATGAGTGGAATACCACAGACATCCTGATAGTGCTTTCAACAGGTACTGAGCAAAATCTCCATGAAAATCCTGTAGATAAGACAAAAACGTGCAGAGTGGATAATAGTAAATTTAGAAGAATTCAAGGCTGAATGACATTAGAGTTGGGTAAACTCACAGCTGGATTTACTATCATACTCAAATTATATGTATTAATGAGCTGGTGTCAATTTGCAGAGGAAAAGAACTCCAAACATGAATTAGGAATTGTTATGGTATGTCCTGCTCAACATTAATTACAATGACTTGAATGTGTGATGGGTATTAGGGAGGGCACTTGTTGTGATGAGCCCTGGGTGATATATGCAAATGATGAATCACTAAATTCTACTCCTGAAACAAAGACAAAAAATTACAATGACTTGAAGACAAAGACTGTACATGTATTATAATATTTACAGGTGAGCCAAAGAAACATTTTGCTTATATAGGATGACAAAGTGATTCTGCAGGACCCAATTCAAGAAGATTAAAAAAAAAACAAAACAAAAACCTAATATGGCTAAATTTAAAATTCAAGATTACACTGAAAAATCAATAAGGTAAGTAAAAACTACAGGAGTCAAAACCAGATAATGATTCATGAAAAAAAAAAAAAATACCAGAGAATTGGAGCTGATGAGAAATAGCACCGACAGTGTGGAAAGAACTCCTACAATATCAAAGGGAACCAACAGATCTGGTAGGCAATATTTAGTCATAAAACATCAGTCCTATTTTGTGCAAGTCTGAGAATCATATTTTCAAGAAGGACATATGAAGTAAAAAATAATGCAAGTAAGACAACCAGAATGATAAGGGGCCTTAAAGTAATTTTAGGGAAGAATTAGAGACACTCAGCCTGGAAAACTGTGAAGGAGGGAAAAGTAAGCAGTTTCTGATTTTTAAAACACTTTGCTATGCATAGAAATATAAACCACTGTGTGGCTCCAAAGGCAAAAGTAGGGATAATCATCTGTGGCAGTGAAAGGCAGTGAAAAAGTTATTTATATTGAGATAGGGCAAAGATAGACAAATAGGTTGGAGTTAAAAGTAGCAATGCTATACCGTAAGTTTATTCCACTGAACCAAGATATCTTTTGCTCTGTCTTTGTGCTCCATGGCTCTGCCAGAGCTTAAAAGACTTAAAGCACAAGAAAAACAGTAGCTCTGGGGTTTGTGGCCACTAATATCTATGAAGGGCAAGGAAATCCTCAAGAGTAGGTTTTCTGACCCATTTTCAAGGCACTGGTTCCCAGATATTTCATATGATTATGATGGTACGATTTGATACAGAAAGTCTTGCTCCTTGTGAATGCAAATAATAACTAAAATGTCTCTAACCCACACAAAAATAACTAGTTTGTGGCTATGAATTTTTAAATGTCATCTGTAAACTTGGAAATCCCTCCATTCCCAGGTGCCATTCTTTTCTATTTGCAAATTTCCTGATCATAATCCTTCCCCTCTACCATTTCCCTCCACCTCTAGCTTCTTACTCATCCCACTTTTGAATTCTCTTCCCCTTCTTTTTGGTCACACTGTGTCTGGTTCTTACTTTCTCAGATGCCATCTCAGCTTGTCAACACATCCCACTCCTGCTTTGTTCTATTTCCACTCTGCTCCATCTAGTGGAATGCATTTTTTTACAGCATGGTGCCAGCTTAAGAAAACATAATACTCTTTGCAGTGACGGGCTAAGAAATAAATGTAGGAAACAGTATCTATATAAAGGTAACAAAACTTCTACTCTGGTGAGATAACTTAGGTGCCATTTCCCAAATACCAGACAGAAACCTAAAATTCTGATGGCATACTTATTTGAAGAAAGTGGAAACATGTTCAGTCCAATAACAGCATATAGTCTATAAGGGCTATAAGAAGTAAAAGACAGGTAAATGATTATTTTCTCTCCTCCTATGGAAGCTTTGTTAGCGTGGTACTGTTAGATATAAAGTATTTGATAATTGTGAAATATGCCTTAGAGATCATTAAGAAGTTTATGCTGGGTGATAAAGTTTACAATATTAGAAAAGTGAAAATACTCCTATGCTTTGTTTCTTTATATTTATACAAGGTGTGCCTGGAATTGTGAAAATTAATTTCATCACAAAGGCATGGGTATGGTTCCCTAGAAAACATTACATATTCCTCTATGAGGGTATTTTACAATGTTCATGGAAAAGGAACTGTACAATTTACCTAGAGCCTGATGGTGTACTTTCTTTAGGTATACTCTGATTAATCTGCTCATGATATCCTCATAAGAATAATGGGTTTTTACAGTTGGAAAGGATCTTAGAGTGTAGAGCCACAAATTCTAATTTTGTGCCCTTCCTGCATTCATAGTGAACACTGTATTTGTGAATTCAAGTAACTCTGTTGATCCTGACTGGACCAAACCTTAAAGACTCAAGCTAAGTCCAATCTGGAGTAGTTTCTCCTATAGTCTCACTTCTGGAGTTGAGCAACACATGAATAAACATGGGCCTGATTATTACCACCATAGAAATAAAAACTGTTATTTTTGAATTTGACTGGGAAGAGAAAAATCAGAAATAAACTGGAAAGAAAATGAGTAAAACTCTTTCTGAAAAATGACAGCAGGTCTAGGCATACCCCACTCTCATGCCAACACCACCAGTTCATTCATTAAGTCATTCGCTCCCCAAACCTGTAGCTAGGGTGTTCTTTTTATTTTTTTAAGGTTTTATTTATTTATGAGCGAGAGAGAGAAATAGCACAAGCAGGGAGAGGGGCAAAGGGAGAAGCAGACTCCCCACTGAGCAGGGATCAAAACAATCAAAACAATGCAGGGCGATCCCAGGACCCTGGGATCATGATCCAAGCCGAAGGCAGCCACTTAACCGACTGAGCCACCCAGGTGTCCCTAGGGTTTTCTTCTTAAAACATAAATCTAGTCTTATCCAAAACAAGAAAGAACAAAACCTTTAAAACTCCTCATTAATTCACTAGGTGTTCATTCTTCTGGTATCACTTCATATATCACTTTCTTCAAAAACCCAACCCTGGGGCAGATGTCCTCCCTATGTGCATGGTACCTTATGGTCATCACCACCCCCCACCCACCACCAACTGGACAGTAAACTACTCAAACTCCTATTCACTGTTCATCCTCATCACCAAGAACAGTGCTTAGAAGAAAGGATGTAGATAACACACTCTTTTTGAGTGAGTCAAGGAGTAAATGAAGGGATGAAACTAAGATGCCAGGGGAGCATTGGCACATAAACCAATGAGCTGACACTGGACGTTTCAGAGCTCAGTTTTATTCAACATAAATATAGAAAGATATTTTTTCCCAAACATAACGTCTGGATGCCAAATAATTTTGCCTATTGGGTGTATATGGATATGAGACAGCACTGTGAGAAGCCAATCTAGGACATAGTTAGCGAGTTAAGTCAGAATGGAAGTAAGTAAAATCTCCCTATTGGACTTATTAGCTCCAATATCTAAGTCACTCCCTGGGGAGAATTTGGCTCTTATATAAGAATGCTAACTTTTTTTTTCACCAGAACGGAGTCTAATCAAGTGTGTAAATGCTGCAATACACCAAATTGGCAGAGGAGAATTAATGTTCCTCTTGTGGGCTCCTGAACTGTCTCACCACTGGGAAGTAACTTAGGCACTGAACAGAAGAGAGATCATTAGAAACAGTTATGCAAAACTTATGAAGAGAAATACCCTTGCTTTACGTGAAGGTTAGAATTTCATGATCTCTCTTTAGGTGCCCTTGGAGTAGAGACTTAGGTAAAATACCAAATCTTACCCACGCATGTTCACAGGGCTCAAAGTAAGGAAAGATAAGAAAAAAAAGCCAGCTTACAATCCCTGTGGTGGTCTATTGTTGGCTTCAAACACTACCTGAACAATGCTATCTTAGATGGTCTAGTGAGTTAATTCCTTTGTCATATAAAAAAAAAATTTTTTTTAAAGGCCACACATACCCACAAAGATGAAAACTTTGACATCACCATCACAAGCAGAATCCTGGGGAGGGGCTGAAGTCACCAGAGACCCGGGGGAAGTAACTTGACTTTTAAGCACATATTGCTTCTCATCACAAAGTCAGAATCAGATGACAAACAGGTAAGAGGAATGTTATGGCAAACTATTTGCTAAACGACAGCCACACTGGTGAATTTTGGTTTGTACATCATCAGGTTCCTTCATCCTCTGTGACTAGAGTGCCTTTGACACCCTAAGTCACAATCACAGATGATCGGCTTGAATTATTTCTCCCTTCCGACACAGTAAGATCACTGAATTATTAATTAAGACTTTGGAAGTCCTGTCTACCCACTCATCAAACTTCATTTTGGCAATTTTTTTCTAACTGTTAGTAAAACTAACACACACACACACACACACACACACAATTAAATCTTATAGGAAAAGGCTTCTACCTCTGCCAAATTTCAGCTGGGAACAAATTTTTATGGCCAGCTAATAAACCTGCTGAAAATAGGGGTTTGATAATGGAAACCCTTCGGAGCCCTTAACTACAGTGTGCACGGCTATAATAAAAAGAATTAATGCAGTCAATTTGTACTACTGTTCTTGGAACAAAAAACCCTATTTCAACCACAGTCTTTTCAACAGCTGATTGGCAGCCCTGTCCATTTCCCCTCTGCAGTGTTGTCAGGAGTCTTCAACATGATAATGAGCCTGTCACCATATTCAAATAGCCCTGTGACAGCAAGTTTTGTGAGTGTGACGTCCACTGCAAAGGGTCTGTCAAAAAGCACCTTTCAGAAAATGAAAAGAGAATGCTTTCCTGATGATAAACCTAATTTCTCCATAGATAAAAGAGTGAGATTTTTCATCAGATTTTGTCAGTGTTGTGTTACATTTATCTCTTCAAATGTTCCTGCTTTCTTTTTAAAAAATATACATAAATTTAGATTTGTCAGTGACGGGGGAGAAAAATGATGATGAAACACATTTTTTGTTCTAGGAAACTGAGTCCATCATGTTACTGCAGAGAGGAAAGGGGAAAAGGGAGAGAAAACCCTGATGCTTTTTCTATCACATTAAACACTGGCAACAGGAGTGGAAGGCTAACTTGTTACTGGCCGTCTTGTAAACTTCCAAGTGTGGGACTCCAATACTGTATGCTGCATTCTCTGAGGCCAACTGCCTCCCCCAAATACCCACAGGAAGTTGCTGTGTTGGAACTGTGTCTCCATACGGGCACCTCCTCAGTGACCTAGAGAATCCGTGACTATTCACAGCAGAGAGGCTGCTCCTGCTTCAGGATTTGAGGGTTATGTTACTTCGGTAAATTGTATTGGTTGGCAGAATACCGGGAAAAGTGTGTTTTCACATTTCGGCACGTTAAAGTATTTTGTGTGTAACTAAGATGTTAAAAATTCCTGTTGTTGAGGGGAAAAATTAGGTTTTCGTCAGTTATAAAGAGTTATTTTATCAAAAGCCCACACTCTCTTGAGCATTGTTTAAATTTCAGCTCCCCACTCCTCACCAATGTAGATAAAAGCTCAGTGTGTTCAGCATAAATACGAAAACCTAATTTAGGTATCTTCTCAGAAGTGATGTGTGTATATGTATATATATGTGTATATAAAATATAGATACTGTACATACATGTTATCAACCCACATAAATGCATGTACTGTACATGTGTATTTTGTGTATATAACACACATGCAATATACCTGTGTACATGCATAAGACATATACACATACACGCACAGCGGGAAGAATGTCAGTGTTACACTTTGGGGGTGTTAGCATCTCAGATTTTAATAAAATTCACACACACCGGACCCACAGAAAACTGGGAAGCTCCGTGGCATTGTAGTGGAGCTGTGGAAAGAGGGTTGGGATGAAGAAGCAGGGGGACAGGAAGCCAGCAGAGAACTGTCATTCTCTCACTCCTGAGCTGCCCTGAATACCACCTTCAGCAAATCAACACATGCAGGAGGCCCCAGAGGCTTCTAAGAAAGAAACCTATGTAGAAATGTAAATCCCATGCCTACTTTACCTCAGGCTCTGTGACAATAAAAAAAACCTTGTATGTTAGAAAGCACACATATTCTGTCCAGTGTGCGACCATATGGCTTAATTCATTACTATTTCTATATTAAACTATATCCAAGAGAGATCTCTCTTTAAAAGGTATTACAAAACATACACATAACTTGTGTCTCAGTAGCCTGGTTTCGGCTGATGGCTCATGTCGAAGTCCCGTTTTTAAAACAGTATTTTCTTTAATCCTCTGATTGTAGGACAACTTCTGTCTCTCTATGAGGGGAACAGCATTTGAGAAATCCTCTCACTATTCAAAAGCAGGGGACTCGCAGGAATTCTCATTCTACCAGTTTCAAAAAACACACCTCCTTTTGGTTGAGGTTCAAATATTCCAAAAGGGTCTGTTGATTAAATAAAATGATAATTTCATGTTTTTGTATGTACCACATATATAAAGCTGACATGAATACAGAGTTTTCTTCATGAAAAATTAATACATTTTGGTGGTGGGGGAGGGAAACCTCAATCTTTGCAACAGATTATCCTAAATAGACCAAGGAGGATTAAAGTTAAAAACACACACGAGGCTTCTTTAAAAGTATGATTCCCCCTTACTAGTCAATAACTAGTGAGGCTGAAATTATTGAAGAGTTTCTAATTTTTTAATTCCAGAGAAAGAAAAGGAAGCAAAGGGGTAAAGCAGGGTGGGGTGTGGAGGAGAGTAGGGCCTCCCCAATATGTGTAAATGCAACCCCTGAAAGAAGATAAAAGTAACCAATTAAGGATCAGCAATAAATTTGACCGATTTTAAGTTCGTCAGCTGGAGGGAACTATTATAAAGCCAATAAATAGAGCTGTAGACAGCTGGCTTTGTGCAGTACCCTGTTCCTTTGCCTAAACGTTTAAACCATTGATTTATTTGGGATTAAAAAAAATGAAATCTCAAACTAAGCTATTCCCAACATACAAAGCAAATTCCAGAATCTTGAAGACTTTCATTGTCTCTGAAAGTCATTGTCACCACCCTAATCCCCTCATTAAAGCTAAAGAAATGCTGGGATGGCATTAAAATGAATGCAAACCATTTGCAGCAATCTCCTGCTCACACCACCTCCAAATGAAGGCAGGCACATTGCATAATCCAGGCAGCACGAGCTCCTGACAGGTGGATGATTTATGCTCATAGTCAGAAGAATCGGAGGGCCTGCAGAGGAGACAGCATGAGCAAGGCGGTGGCGAGACAGATGCTCTCAGTGGGCTTGCAGGGGCTGGCAGGCTCCAGCTAGTTCAGGTGCAACCTGGACACTTTAAGTGCTGAACTCCTATTGCCTGGATTCCAACACTCCGATGTGCCATTTGCAATACTGTATGCAATGTACACAGTGAATAAACTGTCAACTCCAGGCAAGCACTCTCTACATGGTGCATATACCCCTTTTACGCCTAGATGCTACCCCAGCAACGGAAGCAAAAGGAAACCTATTTTTGTCAAATGAGTTTTATAACACAGATGTAAATATCATGTAGTTCAAATATCTGCAGTCTTGAAAATATGTAGTCCAGGTATGGTAAGTGGAGAGTGACAAGATCTCCGAACAACCGGATCGATATTAAAGATTGCACAGTGGGATTAGGAGAAACACACCTCAGCAGAAAACCGACATTCCTGTCAATTATATTAATTATTTTTCAGATACATGACATGCTTTCATGACATTTTATTCTGAAAAGGCGTTTGAATATTTGAGAGGAAAATGAATAAGGGATGGATAAAAGAAAGGATCCCTAAAGGGCTGAACAGCTTTGAAATCAATCTTTAAAATAGTTTTTCAGAATTTCTCTCAATAGCCCCACACAATAACAATCTGGTAAAGATTATGGTA
Source organism: Neomonachus schauinslandi (assembly GCF_002201575.2). Taxonomy (NCBI): domain Eukaryota; kingdom Metazoa; phylum Chordata; class Mammalia; order Carnivora; family Phocidae; genus Neomonachus; species Neomonachus schauinslandi. The sequence continues at coordinate 14,748,184 of NC_058408.1, read as the reverse complement.
TTGGTTAAAAGGGTAGATAAACCTAATTACAGCTACTGATGACAAATTACTGCTACTCCGATCTCTAGCACAAGGTATTAGCCAGCATTTAACTGGTCAGCAGTAAACCACCAATGGACAGAGAAATTCACTCCATGGATCCACACAGAACTGTACAGATAGATCACCATGTCCCTGCTCAGCCCAGTATCTCTGAGGCACAGAGCTTCTGGCATCAGGGAAAGGGATAAGCATCCAAATGTACAAGCTTCAGGTTATCTTGGATGAATGTGACTTTACTTTCAACTCCTAGATACTGCAGGGTCAAAGGTAGAGCTGCCAATGAGAATTAAAGACACAGGCATCCCTTTAATTAGATAACAGTATTCAAAGACGTGTAAATTCCCAAGAAGCCACTCTGCAAAGTCTGAGTTACGGTGTTTTCTGGGGTGGGGGCGAGGGAGTGGGGGTGGAAGGTGGGCTTTTTTTCAGCTATGCACCACTAGAAGAGAAATTTTTTAAAGAAGAAAATGGAATACATTGTAAGTAATTCAAAATGCCTCCAGACTTTACAGTTCTCCCTAGAGAAAAAACTCAAACAATTTCAAGTCTTCACAAACTGCATCCAAATCCTTTTTCTAACTTCATTAAGCTCCAGTGCTTAAAAATTGTTCATAGCAAGTACTTTAATTAGAGACGAGCCATTGCAGGGAGAGCTCGACAGGAGGTGCGTCTACCCAGTAACCAGACTGGCCGGGGGGAGAGTCTCTTACTCAACGGGGTGATGCAGCGAAAGGGCAAACTGGGGGGCTGACACATTCCTTCCTTCCCCAAAAGGAAACTGGGGGCCTGGCGGTGGGGGGGGGAGCGCTACAGAGAGAGTCAAACATCATTCTGGCCTCACCAGTACTCTGCCAGTTTACCATTATATATACAGAGAAAATCTGTTAAAGAAAGCACATTCGGAGAGCAGCAGAGAATGAAGTCATCTGCGCTATGTACCCTGAATTTTCCTTGTTTGTTTCACCTACTTCCTCTATCCTCCCTCCGTTTTCCTCTTTGCCTTCTCTGTCTCTCTGGGCAAAACCTTCCAACTCCCATACTTGGGGACTGAAACCACCACCCAGAGTCCCACAGCATAAGCACAACACCAACATAAGCGCACACAGGTGCCACACGGAACTCCGAGATGCTGCATTTATTTCATGTCCGAAAGTCATTCCAAGGCTGGAAAGGGGGTGGCAGAAAGGGGAAGGAGGGGAGAACCGGAGGAGAATAATTCCCATGCAGGAGTAATGTATGCTCCCTCCTTCCCCGGCTGGAATAATGACTTTGAGGCAGAACTTGAGAAGCCAAGTGAAGAACTCGCAGGTTCCAAGTGGCTTGCCATTTTAAACTCAAAGTTGTTTAGAGATCTAAACACACAGAAACAAAAAACCTAAAACAGAACAGTTTTTGTTAGAAGTTCTAGGTAGAGATAGAAACCCTTTCTTCCCCAGTGACTCATACACTCTTTATCCTGAAAAGCCAGAACTGAATGAACACATGAACATGTACAAAAGTAACCAGAGAGACCGTAAATTCGACTTTGGAAAAAGTTAGCAATGATCTGGATGAGAAGTGATTCCATGAATTCAAGGTCATTTGTTTCTGGTCCGTGACAGACTTTCCTGCTGTCCCCCCCCCCCCAATCCACAGAGGGGTCTCTATAATTCTGGCAGGTTCTGCTGACCCTGCCTGTCACCTTCAGATCTCCTGCACACAGGCAAGGGTCTGGGGCTGGAGTCACACAGAGCATTACTGGGGACCTCTGACCCAGGGAGCCATGAAGAGCAGCAGTGGAAAGACAACCCAGGCCTGCTGTGAACATAGCACTTGGTCATTTTGGAGGGGAAAAAAATCCCAGGAAGATGACATTTGAGAACAAGCACAGCCGATCCATTTTTTGGCTTATCTAGGCAGTGTCCTAAACACTTGGACAACAAAATAATAGGGATGCTCATGCTAATAGTGAGAATAATAATAAAAATAATAGCTAATATTCACCAAAGACTTACATTTTTTTTTAAGATTTTATTTATTTATTTGACAGAGAGAGACACAGCGAGAGAGAGAACACAAGCAGGGGGAGTGGGAGAGGGAGAAGCAGGCTTCCGTGGAGCAGGGAGCCCGATGCAGGGCTCGATCCCAGGACCCTGGGATCATGACCTGAGGCAAAGGCAGATGCTTAAGGACTGAGCCACCAGGTGCCCCACCAAGGACTTATATTTGTCAGGCATTGTGCTAAGTATTTTAAATACAGTATCTTATTTAATCCTCACAGCAAACTCTGCAGGATAGTCATCACAATTACCATCACTATTTTACAGATGGAGAAACTGAGGCCAGAGGCATTAAGAAACATGAGTAATTGACAACTGAACAGCCACTCCGGGTTGTCTATTAGCAAATCCCATACCTCAATAATGCGCGGTGTGGAATGACGGATTAATAACACAATTCTAAATGCACTAGCTTCATTTTGCAAGTATCTTACACCTGTGCTTTGTAAGACACCCCACGACTTAGTGGAATTTGGCCATGTGAAAAGAAACTAACAATTCCTGATTCTTCCCTCCACTCCCCTGAGCTCTCTGATTTTTTTAAAAATCCAGCCATGAAGAAAAATGAAAGTAAAAATTAAAAAGAAAAATGACTAAGATATAGGTGCCTTAGCACTTCACGCTGGGAGACTTTTTATCAGTGATCTCTCTCACTCTGATGGGAAGGAGACAGTAGGAATGGCCTCACTGCTAACCCCTGCTTCCCCGGCCCATTAGCTGTTTTCCAATGTGCAAATGACTCTGGTCTCCCAGGACTGTTTAAGGGTTCAGCTGACTACAGCACTGTCTCCTTCTGGGTTTCCAGTTAAAATCAATGCATTAACGGAGGATGCTAGTTAGATTCTGTAACTGCAAGTTAAGAAAGGTGAGGAAGAAAAGAACTGCTAGCTTTATAAGCTTGAGAACTTTCAAAGAGGCCAGTTCCCGAGCGGCATTAAAATAGAAGTATAATTACTTGTAAAAGCTGGGGGATTTTGTTCTTTTCTACCTTTACAAAACTTCTGATGGATTTTCCTTGCTGCAGCACGTAACCAAACAACTAAAAATGTGTGAGATAACCAGGAGATGCTCTAACATTTCTTAGGCGCACAGCATTTGAATTGAATTTCTGTTCCTTCTCTTTTGTCACCATTAGCGAAGCTTTACTTTTCCACACTATCCTCTCCAGATCCTAATTAATGACTTCTGGGGAGACCTACAGACATATACGGAATTGTTGAGAAATACATTTCTTCACAGACCACAAATTTGGACCTGTTGACTGCAGAGCATGAAATTTTCTGCTACAAACTGAAAATGAAATCATCAGACAATGACCGCGACTGCCTCTTGGGGACAGATGCTAGGTACTGGCAATCTCTTCCTCTAAACAATAGCCTATGATAGTCTACGTGGAACGGGTGCTGGTCAGGAATAGGAGTAGCTCTAACATTATTCAAACCATTGCTAAGAAAAAGTATAAAATATTCTACATAGGAACTTCAAGAAATAATATTGCGTTATAGTACAGAACAATATTTGCAGGAATCAGAAAAAGGTTCCCGTTATCACCCAGACTCCTTGTTTTAGAGTATCTACAGTAAGGGATGATTCTGGAATTTTAGCAGCTCTGGAACCAAAACCATTCTCTGAAATAAAGGTCTCCTTGCTCACAAAAGGAAGTAATAATGGAGACCCAGAGGCTTCCCTGTGAGGGAAATAATATTTCACCTCTTGACACTTGTAAGATTAATTAAGGGGAGAACCAAAGGACTTCATTAGGAATATCAGTACAGCATATGGGCTTCAGAGTCTGAAAAATCCAGATTGAATCCTGGCTGTACCATTTACTACTTGTCTGATTTTATGCAAGTTATTTACACAAGTTATTTCAAATAGATCTTAGTTTTCTCATTTATATTCACCAATTTATCAAGTATCTATGGGAAAGATAGATGAAAAATGTTTTTCTTTCTTTCTTTCTTCCTTTTTTTCTTTCTACTCACGATATACCAATTGCTATACTGTCAGGGTATTCAATATAAATTCAATACAACATGACTTCTGAAATACAATTCTGTCATAGTCACGTACATACAAAGGAAAATGTAAAAGTAATTTATATATGATGATAGCCCACAAATTGTTCCTAAAAACATTATTTGTGACAAAATTGTTTCTGCACTCAAGTTTTAATAATGTAACTGAAAGCTTAGTAAAGTAGGCTTAAAAAAAGAAAAAAATATGCAGCTATATTTTACTGAGCACCTACTATGTGACCATCATTATGCTAGGTGTTATGGAGGACTAAAATATAAATAATACAGTCCCTGTTTTCAAGTTGTTTATGCTTCTCTATGAGACATACTAAGTGACTACAGAATACTAAAAATAAATACTAACGATATTTTTGGAGTGTTTGTTGCTTGCACCATGACAAGAATATTACATCTATTACCTCATTTAAACCTCAAAATAACTCTCTGATGCAGTTATAATTACAACCCCCATTTTACAGATAAGGTTTAAAAAGGGTAAAGTAACTAACTTACTGGAGATATCACTGCTAGTAAGTAGTAAAGTTTGAACTGAACCCAAATTCTATTTCTCTGCACTGTCCAATATGGTAGTCATCAGCCATGTGGGGTTACTTAATTTAAGTAAAATTTAACTAAAGTAAAAAAATTCAGTTCTTTCATTGCTTTAGACCCATTTCAAGGGCTCAGTCAACACCCACAGACTCCATTTTATCTGAGAGACCAAGCTTCTTATCTTTACACTCTACTTCCCTCTGTGGAAAACATGGTGTTAAAAATGCTAAGTTGTATGAAACAGAATATAAAAGGTGGTGAAATTCAGAAAGGGGAGAAACCTATATGACTGTACATAATCAGGCCCATGATGGATTATAAGCCCCACGAGGGCAGAAACATGTCTGTCATGTTCACTTTTAATCCTTGGCACTTAATAAAGAGAGTTGTATGGAGCTGTGTCTCAAAACACCTTTATTGAATGGGTGGATAAAAGATGGATGAATAAACATTTGGAGATGGGCTAGACAACTGTGTCTCATTTGGATCCATAAGTAACTAGAAAGCAGCTCCTGGAGAAATAACCTGACCCCAACTCTAGGTGTTACAAAGAACAGGGTGTATTTCTCACATGGCAGATAGAAATATTTACACAGATTAGACCATAAAACAAGAATCCACTTTCCTTCCAAATATTTCCAAATTATGCATGAATTGATAATAACCTAAGACTGGCTAAGGTCAGAGTAACTGCCATTTAATTGGCTTCAAATATACTAATGATTATGATAATGGTGATACTAAAGAAACTTAATAGGCCTGGAGATAAATGTCCAGGAGAGCAGAGAGGTAAATCCATGGGAGGAGGGGGTCAGGAGGGGATAATTATAGAGGTCATCAGCTTGGGAATCACCAAATAGCAACTCACTACAACTGTGAAGAAACTCTGCTTTCAGAGGAAATTTTGACATACAAAAAAAAAAAAAAAATTAAGGGTATGGGAGGAGGGGAAGTTGCGTGGCCCAAAAAGTTACATGTAAGGGAGAAATTTAGTTGGGGGAAATTAAATGGACAGGTTAGGGAGAAGCCACTAAATAGTGGCTCAGGTGGCCTCAAAGGAAACCCTTAAATAGCTAAGAAATAAGAGGTAGACCAGCAAAATGGACTTATATTCCTATGGGGGTAACATGCTGGCTGGAGCTCCGAGACAGAACCAGAAATCGGCACAGATCTAAGTTGAAATACATGCTAAGTTATACTAGGTAATGTAAACCATCTCATTCTTTTTTTTTTTTTTAAGATTTTATTTATTTATTTCAGAGAGACAGAGAGAGAAAACTAGAGAGAGCGAGCAGGGGGAGAGGGTTAGGGAGATGGAGAAGCAGACCCCCCACTGAGCAGGAAGCCCGACTTGGGGCTTGATCCCAGGACCCTGGGATCATGACCTGAGCCAAAGGCACTTAACTGACTGAGCCACCCAGGCACCCCCAAGTGATCTCATTTTTATATGTTCTACTCCTTAAATTCTCCACCTCCCCAATGTACCTAAAAATTCTAGGAAAATAGTCCAGGCATCTTAAAATTATGATTATGCAGCCTATGGGGCGCCTGGGTGGCTCAGTTGGTTAAGCGTCAGCTCTTGATTTCAGCTCAGGTCATGATCTCAGGGTCATGAGACTGAGCCCCACATCGGGCTCTGTGCTGAGAATAGGATCTGCTTGAGAGTTTCTCTCTCTCCCTCTCCCCCTCCCCATCTCGCACGCATGCATATGCTCTTTCTCTCTCTAAAAAAAAGAAAAGAAAATTATGCTTATGCAGCCGATGTAGCAAAGACTTGACAGCTAAACATGTAATCACTGAGAAAAGTAGGGAAGCAATTATGATCATAGATACACATAATCCTGGGAGAAACAGGTTAACCAAAGGGCAACTGCTAGAAACCCTTCCTCTGTGTTTTGCCATAGGTCCATCTTATCACCACAGTCAGCTATAAAGGGAGCAGCTGTTACCATTGGGATTTTAAAATAGTAGAAATCCTGGGGTGCCTGGGTGTCTCAGTCATTGGGCGTCTGCCTTCAGCTCAAGGTCATGATCCCAGGGGCCAGGGATGGAGTCCCCACGTTGGGCTCCCTGCTCAGCGGGAAGCCTGCTTCTCCCTCTCCCACTCCCCCTGCTGTGTTCCCTCTCTCACTGTGTCTCTCTCTGTCAAATAAATAAATAAAATCTTTAAAAAACATAAAAAATAAATAAAATAAAATAGTAGAAATCCTAATACTCCTGTCAAGTTCTCCATAACGCTTCCTCCCTCCCAAACCAGCTCCATGTTAATCTCCTTTAATGGCAGGAGTCCCATTCACGTCAACTTCAAAAAGCCAAAGTCAGGTAAAAATAAAATCAGCTGCAACCCATCGCACCTGAGGATCAGTTATTGTGCCTGGGCTGTCCAATCTACTTGTGAGACTGAGAGGGAGTGGCGGGTCCCTGCTGTTTGTTCTAGTAGCCATAAAGCCACACTGGCTCTCGAACGGCACAATCTGCCATTCACTTCAGTCTGGTTTGCCAGGAAGCCCAAGGATGGACTCCCCACCAGTACCATCAGGCTCAGGGAATTTGGCTAGCACCAGGCACCTCAGACTTCTGCCAGCTAATTGGCTTTGGGGAAGCCACTGACCTACTCTCCACTGAGTGGCTTTTGTGAACCTGGAACCCAGCCTGCCTCTCATCATTGATCAACCTTAGCCAAGCCAGCTGGCTTCTTCCTTTGCAGACAGCTTGCCTTAGGGCAGCTGGTTGGGGGCTCCACAACCCACTAAGGGAGAGAGAGGCAAAACTATAGAACAATCTCTCAAGAAATGACCGGCGCTGACTTTCATTTGAGGGAGACTTAGGAATGAACAAAATCATGTAGGATACCTGATATACTACAGATGGAGTTGCGCTCTGCACAGCCTTAACGAGAAAGGTATCTAAACTAACCAGTCGGCAGTGGCATCCGACTGAAATGGGCCTTATTCAAATGTATGCCAGATGCCTTTACATTAAATCCAAGCACAATGTCGTGAACATCCGTGCCACGTTGAGAGATGTGTGCGCTGGTGGAAAGAAACAGAAATCTGTTGTCCAGAGGCCGGTGGGAGGAAATTCCACATCAGAGTCCTGTCTGGCTGGGCCCCCCTCCCCCACCCCTCCCCACACACGGTGCTGCCACTGTATTTTCAGGGTATGAGCAAATGTGGAAACAGGTCTGCCCCGCCCCGCCGCGGGGTGAAATCCACTGGGAACTTTTTATAATCCAAAAGGAATAAAAAAAAAATTGGTAGCATATTAGATAAATGCTGGCTTCCTATTTCAAGTTCACAAATGGAAATGACAAATGGGGACAATCAAATAAATGATTAACTTTTAATAGTATTCCAATTAAAGCAGGAGGAAGGGAGTTAAAAAGAGCCTTTTCTTACCATTTCAATCTTTCTGTCCTCTCTAACCCAAATGCAGCAAGGATAGATTTACTCTGTTCAAATGATTCTTGGTGCTGTGTCTGGTAAGTCCACAAGAGAGAGTCTACTTCATTTCTAATGTAATTGTTATATTTCAAAAATAAATAAATATAAAATTATTCCCGAGTACCGACGTGCACAGGGAGTATGTGACAGCCTAAGATCCACATAGATTATATACAGAATCATGGATAAATCTTTAAAACTTTGGTACTCCTATTTTCCCCGTGAATAAGAGATAAGATTGTAATACTCCAGTGGTCCACTGTGGCCATATCCTCCAAACAACTGAGGCAGACTGTACTCAAAGTCAGTAAATCAAATTCGCTCCTTTCTAGAAAGGCAAAACTTATAAAGAATTTGGTTCTAAAGTTCTAAAAATTGGAGCCAGAAAGTAAGCCGATGCCAAAATGTTCCTCTATGCTCCAACCTGGATTTATAGAAGATGTCATACACTCTGACAAAAACACAGACCCCTGAAATAGGGTTCCCAGGAACTGAACAGCTTGAGTGTTGCTGATGTTTATTCATACAGTTTATAATGGGCAAGTTATTCCAAAGTTTATGTTGGATCTCAAGAATCTCAGAATGGGAAGTGACCATAAAAGATACTCTAGTCTAAACCCCACATGGTACTTGAACTTGTTCTCTACATCTCCTGCAATGATGGGAAACTTACTGCTTTCCAACACAGTTCATTCTTTTTCTGGACATTCAGTGAAGAACTCAAAGCAATGAAATGAGTCCTGATTTTTTTTTAAATGGTTGACTTAAATAATTTTTTAAGAGTTTGGTATTTCCTGAATACCCATAGCCTCTGAAGAATCCCAAGCTAAATATACACTTTTTTTTTTTAAGATTTTTTATTTATTTGACACAAAGAGAGAGGGGGAGAGAGGGAGAGAGCAAGCACAAGCAGGGGGAGGGGCAGAGGGAGAAGCAGGCTCCCCACTGAGCAGGGAGCCTGCCACGGGGCTTGATCCCAGGACCCTGGGATCATGACCTGAGCTGAAGGCAGCCGCTTAACCAACTGAGCCACCCAGGCGCCCCCTAAATATACACTTGAATAATCCTATGGTTCACAAAGACAACTATATTAAACAAATATAGAGCACAGGCAAAACAGCCAGAATGCCTGTCATAAAATCTGGTCTCTTATTGTGCATTGTGAGAACTCTGGCAAGTAACATTATCTCTTCAAGCTTTCATGCCTCTGAGAAATGGGGAAATACCCACCTCTGGGGGTCATTGTAAGGAATAGCAAAAAGAAAAAAAAACTAACTAAAGCACATAGCACATAGCCTAATGCATATTAAGCTCCCAAGAATTATGTTATTACCCCTTACCTGCAAAACCTTCGCTATTCATTTTGAGACAGACGGTTCAAGTCTCCTATCAACAAAGCATGACCAAAAAAATCACCATCTGGTAATGCAGTATCTGTACATGAAATAACTTTTTGTGGCACTTAAATATATTCCCAAATGGCTTCATGTCAGGACAAAGCTCACAAAGAAGGTGCTCTTTGCTATTGCTTATATTATAACTTGGGAGTTTTGTTCAATACTCTGCATTAATGAGGGAGCTTCTTAGGATAATATTACAACAGAGAGTGCAAGAAATACCAGTGAGGTCAATGCAGTTCTATTAACCGTCATCTAACACAGAAATATTTTCCTTGAATACCATTAAAGCTTTCTCCTTTTCTTTGTTCTGCTTTTTGAAGGCAGTAGGAACCCAAATTTCCCTACCAATAATTTCTGTTTTCGACTTGGCAGCATAATGATATTAGACTTGAGGAAAAAAAAATCACCCTGGCAATGTCTTCTTCAGAGGTTTTTTACAAAAGATATTTTGTTAGGATAAATTGCACTAAGCAGGTTCTTTAAGTAAGCAAAAACAAATCAGCTTATTACCAAATGACCTGAGTAGCTTTCTATTTTTTAAAGAGAACTTACCTGGAAAATGCTACACCCTTTGAATGAACATTTTGTTAAAATGGAAGCTAAGAAACAGAAGGGTAATTAGACAAGTAAGTTGCTCTTTGCTCTCCTGCTGATAGGGTAAACCCAGAAGACTCTCAGAGTTCCCACTTCCACATATAAATCAAGACACAAGCTGTGGTTGCAGGAAAACAGTTCTGGGATAATTTTTCTTTAGATCCTGGGGGCTCAAGATAACTGACTGAAGAGATGTAGTGGCAGCTAAATGAATAAATGTATAGTCTGTGTTCTGTCTCCTAAACATGCATTTATGTGCATGTATGCACACACACACGCACACAAACACATACACTGTCTCTTAACTAAAAAGCAGAAATGGGAAGTATACCCCATGGATTGTGATGAGATCCCTCAGAAGAAATAGGGCCTCTGGACAAAGAATCTTCTAATGAAGAAGAGAAGCCACTATCATCTCTCTACTGCTACCATTTCTTCCACCCAAAGATTTCCTAAACATTAGGTCAGCCCTGTTAATTCATGAGTCAGAGCAAAAGATGAGGGTCTTCCATTCTAGAGTTACTGGCAATGATTTGTCAAGCCCAGATTTAAGCAGGGCAGAGATGAGAGGACCTTCTTAAGATACTGGAGATCCACCCACCCAGGAATGAAAATAAAAGAGAATTCTAGGGACGCCTGGGTGGCTCAGTGGGTTAAGCGTCTGCCTTTGGCTCAGGTCATGATCTCAGGGTCCTGGGATAGGGTCCCACATCCAGAGCAGGGACCCTGCTTCTCCCTCTGCCTGCCGCTCCCTCTGCTTGTGCGCTCCCGCGCTCACTCGCTCTCTCTCTCTGGCAAATAAATATATTTTTTAAAAAAAGATAATTCTAGTTCCTCAGACTTTTTGAAGTTAACTTCTCTCCCTGGGGACCTGGTATCCAGAGACAGACACTAACTCGGCCTGACCAAAACAAATGGACCTAAATGTATTGTTCCATGCTGGGTCTTACACTGTGACATTCAGACCTCCAAAACTTCTGGTACATAATGTCTCCTCACAGTCAGCCCAATACTCTAGCTGCTCAGTTATTCTCTAATGACCTTTTCTGGACCGATCCCCACCACCACCTGTATCTTCAGTGGCCTCATTGAACCCCAAATGAGAAAAACTTGGTTTCCTGAGATCAGAATCCTAAGGAAAAGTCCCCTCTTTATGAATGTGACTTATAACTTAGGCACAACCCCCTTTTTAAACCCACAAGCTCTGCTGCTTCTTGGGAGCACCAGGACTTTTTCCCATTTCTTCTACCCCCAAATGAATATCTCAGGCCACTATCAGCCTGTTGTGCTGAGACTGTGGGCAATCTACATGAAGCTGGAGCAGGAAAAAACCCTTGTTTGGCCAAGACTGCAACAAAGCTTGATAGAGACACAGAGCCTGAAAGGTGACGTACCTGACTTCTAATCCCATTCCCACTCTATCTGTAATGGGTCACTGAGTAAGTCACTGAAACTCTCTGAGCCTTGGATTCCTCATCTGATTAATGAGAATCTCACACCCAGGGTCCCGCTTTTATCTACTGAGTGAGGCTTTCAAGGTGATAATGGAACCTTAATATCCTGTGCCCTTTCCACACTGAATGGTGACTTATTCCAAATGCTGATTCCCATCCTCGGCTTTGACTTTATCCTAAAGAGGAAGACTCACAATTCTAACACATCATTTAAACAGCCCAACTGGAATCTTCATGCTAGTAGTTTTTGGACTTTAAAAAGCAGGGGGAAATATTGAGCACCTCCCTAACAGAAACTTACTTTAAAAATGTCAAATCAAATATGAAAAGCAAATGTGCTTATCAATAAAACATATAACTATGTTACTGGTTTCGTTAGTTTTAATGACTCATTTCCCCCCCCCCAGAGGAAATATTTAGAAGGCCTCGAAAATTATATAATCTTGCTCTTCTCCTCTCCAACTTATGTCAATATTTTTATTTTAAAAATGTAACAACAAAACTTCAAATAAATCTGACTAGTAGCAATATAGCAATCTGCGATGAGATTTCAGATGCTCACAGAAATAAAACTCTACCGACTGCACTTCAATATATTGACAAGAGTTGGTAGGGACTATAAGGGAATACAGAGGAAAAGTTTTTCAAACAAAATGCAAGACCCCATTTCCTAAGTATTTAAATATCTATTGATGACTCCACTGTTCCTTCAACTCTTACTTCTATTAACTGTGGCAAAAATAACATACTTCCTGCTTTTCCAGAAAGATGAAAAGCTTCCAAAGAATTATCCGGTTAAGACAAAATTGACAAAAGAGCACAACTCACTAGACAAGTCTACAAATCATGGTTCCTAGGGTTTGACCAGCCTCACAGATATTGTCAACATCATGTCACAATTACAAGTATCTTCATGTCTATATTGGTGTAATGTTTCTATAGACCTTATATCATTTTCTAAATAAAACTTCTTTTAGAATAGAAGGGATGAGAAAGAATGTAGTCTAACTGCTCCCCTGCACATGTGGAAATGAAGAGAGAGCTCGATGGACTTCCCCAAAATCACAATGCTAGGTAGAGGAAAAATCAGAATTAAAAGCTAAAGTGTGGTATTTTGCCAGACACATGGGAGAAGCTCAGTTAATATTTATGGAGGTGTACTAAAACTTATGTCCATCCTCTGATTTTTTTTTTCCATGATGCTCTGCTATCAAAATTTCCTTAGTAAAATTTAATGTATCTATGAGATTAGTAGAGTTCTTACATTTCTTTGTGCGCATTTTAAAATGTGTATGATTTGTCCTTTTTCTCTGATAGACAAAGGAACAAGGCCTCCTTTCTACAGCTCAGCCAGTAATCAAAGGCTTTCTTCACCTGCATTGTTGTTGGCAAAAACTTCTGCTTAAAGTCCCTTTTTCCCTTTTTATACTGTTGTCCTTCTTTGTTTGACCTAAGGGTAGATATTAAAAACTCAGTGGGTTAAGCCTCTGACTCTGCATCTCAGCTCAGGTCTGGATCTGATGGTCATGAGTTCAAGCCCCACGTAGGGCTCCATGCTGGGCATGGGGCCTACTTACAAACAAACAAACAAAACCCAAAAAACTAAATTCCCTTATGAAATTTTGGAACAAGTCTTCACCTATTGATGTGTTTCTATAAAAAGTTTGGAAAGGACCCCTAAGGTCATTGATATTGCCAAAAAATAACAAAATGTATATGAATTTGTATTAGTCCAGCAGGTGAATGTCGTATATCCAAATTCTAGCTCAGAGTGTCACCCACTAACCATGTGCCAGACCCCGTGTCTCTATTGGCTCTCTCGTTTTTCAAAAACCTCACAAGGTACGTTCTATCTTCAGTCCCATGTTCACAAATAAATAGGCTGACGGTCTTAGAGGTTATGTAAATTGCCCAGGTCCAGGAGGTGGTAGAGCCAGGAGCTGGTAGAGCTGGAATCTAGGTCCACCTGACCCCACAGCTTGACTCTTACTGTCTCTAGCAACAATGGGTAATGATGATTTGGTCCTCATTCTATACCACATGGCATGCTGAACACTTAACATGCAGTTTCTTACTGGATAGTCACAACATTTCATTTGCAAATACTACTGTTGCTACCATCATTTTACAGATGATGAAAGGAAAGATCAGAAAGGTTTAAATAACCTTAAAAAAAAAAAATGGGCAAAGTGGGATTCCTGGGTGGCTCAGTCGGTTAAGCGTCTGCCTTTGGCTCAGGTCATGATCCCAGGGTCCTGGGATAGAGCCCCATGTCGGGCTCTCTGCTCAGTGGGTAGCCTGCTTCTCCCTCTTCTTCTGCCTGCCTCTCCCCCTGCTTGTACTCTCTCTCTCTGTGTCAAATAAATAAATAAAATCTTTAAAAAAAAGAGGCAAAGTGAAAAGCATTGTTTTTGGCATGAAATAGCTACACTGGCCCTCCATGCTTCCTTGATTCATCTATATTTTGGCTGGGGAATATAATGCTGTGTATATATAAATGTGGGTACCTTGCTCTCATCTACAAGAGTCAAAGAAAAATACTTGAGTTGTCAAGGTGAAACCCATCATACCAATAAACAGCAGAAAGCCCTTCAATCCTTCGATCAGTGAATTCTATACCTAAATAAAATAATTACTGCTTTCATAAAATGTCTCTGTTTGCCACTGACAGAGAGTAAACCGAATCAGTATGTCCTGCAATAGCCTTTAAATAACCAAGGAGAGAGATCAAAATAAAAATAAATCTTGACCAGATTTATAGGTGCACCTTGATTAGTTCTTGTTTTTTCCTTCAAATAAGCAATACCTGAAAAAAATGAAAAGGGAATGTTGAGACCAGATATCTTGTAATAGATGGGTTTTTGCTGACATCCAGTATGGCATAATGCTGAAAAACTAATGCTGGCCCATCATTCCTGAGGCTTACCAGCAAAGTAGAGCCCAGAAAAAGAAAAGGGGATTTTTTTCAGGATGTGGAATGGTGCAACCACTTGGATTTGAACAAACTATCATTTTTTTTTTAACTGTACTTCTTGAAGTTTTATTATGTTGTGGGATTCTGTCATTTTCTCCATATAAACAACTGTTCATTTCAAACAGTAACAGTTTTTTGACTCAAAAATTCTAGGGATGCCTGGGTGGCTCACTAAGTTAAGCGCCTGCCTTCGGCTCAGGTCATGATCCCGGGGTCCTGAGATCGAGTCCCACATCGGGCTCCAGGAGCCTGCTTCTCCCTCAGCCTGCAGCTCTCCCCGCTTGTGCTCTCTCTCTCTCTGACAAATAAATAAATAAAATCTTTTAAAAAAATTCTAATGTTATAATCAAATGTAGTTCATTCAGACATAATTCTGGTACTGGCTAACGAGAAGGCATAGGTTGTAAGAATTTAATCATGCACAATGTGATGCAACTGGGATCGTTTGCCCACTAAGCCACCACTTCCCTTTGGCACCCTATATCATTAGTAGAAACACCAGTCAATAAAACTAGGGATTATTGTTTTTAAAAGAGTAAAGTCTCATTTTTCTATAAACCACCCTTTTCATGAAACTTCTTTATTTCCCTCAGGCAGCACTTTACCTAAGATGTATTTGGCTAGTTAAATAAAAATACCTGTTAAAGGAAAGAAGGTCCCCATCAAAGCTGTTGAAATCTGATTTCATTTCACATTCTATAACTAACGTTGTTTTTTGTTTAAATAGATTTTGTCTGTCAATTTCCAGGCCTGCTGTGCCATCAGGCTGTATGGACTGCTGTGGTCAACACGGGGTTGTAGCAGCAAATTTTATTATGGACTGGTAATTGAATGGAACAGGTTTACATTTGAATAGATTTACTACATCATGATCTCTGACATACTGCATGGGACCGAAATCCCTCTCCATCCATAAAGATACATTTAAGACAGTATCATTCTCTCCAGGCTGAGGAGGCAAGTCTTGAGCCAAGGAGATGGCCAAACATAATTGTGTATTTATATGCAGGGTGTAATGCAATATTTCACTGCATTTTTAAGTATGAAAGAAAAGGAATATTCCGTATTTACTCATAGCCATCCTTTTGGGGGGGAGGGGCTTAGAGAACTGGCATTTTTCCATCAAAGTGGGCATTAAGGAAGTAAAGGAAAATAAATTATTATTTGAGTATTCCAGTATTATTATTTGAGTATTTCAGCAAGTACAGCAGCAAGTCCCTTGAAAACAGACCCTCTAAAGGCTTGATAACAGCAACTGAGGAGGTGTGAACTGTGTTTAATTAAACATTGTTGGTGAAAGAAATGGGCTGGTGCTTATCTGTAATTCACACCTCCTCAGTCACTCTAACCATCCTTCAGGATCGCTCCTGCTTAAAAACCACAATGGGGGAAATTATTTAGGGGAAAATTTATTTTTGTTTTCACTTTGTCCATAAACCTGGAAGTGCAAAGAGTTGAATAAATCGTAGTAGTAAAATTAAACTAGTCAAAAAATTCTATCAACCTGTAAATGGAGACATAGCTCCATGTACTTTAGTTTTTGAAAATAAAATCCACATCTAGGACACATCTATTTCAAGTGCTAATTGATATATTCATTTTATAACCCACTTTAAAAAAATAGATTTGCTCTTTGAAAATTATTCCTCAACTCCCAACTTTTAATTAACGCTTTCTGAATGAGCTTAAGTTCAGTGTGAGCCTCTACAGCTCAACTCAGTGGCAATATAATGACCAAAAATGGACCATCAGTTACTTATCATGTTATTGTGAACTAGGTTTTTGTTTGTTACTCTGCTATAGGATTTAAGGCAATTACGAAGATAAAGTTTCAACCTCAAAAGGAGTAAGCTCAAAGGAAAATTCCTTGTCCTGTGGGTTGGGTCATTATGGTTGGGTTTTTTTTTTTTTTTAAAGATTTTATTTATTTGACAGAGAGAGACACAGCGAGAGAGGGAACACAAGCAGGGGGAGTGGGAGAGGGAGAAGCAGGCTCCTCGCAGAGCAGGGAGCCCGATGTGGGACTCGATCCCAGGACCCCGGGATCATGACCTGAGCCGAAGGCAGTCGCTCAACCGACTGAGCCACCCAGGTGCCCTATGGTTGGGTTTTTATATGTATTTTTTCCTTTGTCAAAACTCTCCCACTGGCATTTCCATGTCAGTTTCCTCTAGCAAGAACAACCACATCCAACTTCCTCACTGCGGCACTGCTGAAGCCTAGAATGGTACCTGGCACACGGGAGAAACTTAATAAATACTTAGCAAGTGCATTCTAAATGTAAGATATATCAACTATGAAAAATCCTAATGGTGCCAAAGGCTATACAGCGAAAAGGGCAAGTACCCCCCTCCTCATTGTATTCATAGTGTCACACTGTCCCCCATCTTTATTTATCCCTCCTTCCACTTCTCCATGTATATCCCATCACGATGCACATCTCCCTTCTACCATTCTTCCTCCTTTTTCTCTCTACAGATATTTTAATATGAATTATTAAAATATAAATTTTTATAAATTTTTATAAATTTTTAAATTTAATATAAATAGATATTCTTATATAAAAATAAACTCATATATACATTGAATCATACTACTAGGGAACTTGTACTTTATTTTTTTTTTACTTGACAATACATCTTGCGTCATGTTTTCATAAGGCTTTAATCATAAAGTTATACACTCTTTGTTTATAGCTTCCTCCCCCCACCCCACCTCCCCACTCCCACCCCAGAGGAAGAGGAGAGTGAAAGATGAGGAGAATTTGAGAGTCTTCTTTGTTCCTAGTCAAATGAGGGGTTAGTTCTTAGCAATCTAGTAAAGGGCGGAGAAATACGGCATGAATTCCACATACCCAAATATAACTGATCCACTCCTCTTCCTATGACATTGTTCACAGTAAAAATCTTGCATTAAGAACAAACCAGGAAAAATTATGAGATCTAGGAATGCCATACCTAATTGAAGCTCTGGTTTGTTCTCAGGGAATAAACACTTAGATCTATTTGGATTTAGAAGTTAAAAAGTCAGGGATCTCCAGTAACAGCAAATACATAAACTAATAGGGCCAACCCCGTGAACAAAGTAACAGAAGCAATACATTTAAATGTAATTTACCTAATTTCTTTCAAACTTTGATTACCACATTTTCATTTTGTTACTTTATAAAATTATCATATTTATTTTA
This sequence comes from Neomonachus schauinslandi, assembly GCF_002201575.2. Classification (NCBI taxonomy): domain Eukaryota; kingdom Metazoa; phylum Chordata; class Mammalia; order Carnivora; family Phocidae; genus Neomonachus; species Neomonachus schauinslandi. The sequence goes on along the minus strand of NC_058408.1, from coordinate 14,730,481 downwards.
AACCCTGGCAAGTTTTCTGAAGAGACAAAGATGGTAAAATCTAAAACTGTAAAAAAAAAAAAACAACACACATTTACAAAAACACACACATAGAGATGCATTTAAAAACAAAAACAAAAACAGATCTAGGCTTTCCAAAGAAAAGAATAATTTCTCTCTAGCCACAAGCTAAAATGTTAGTTTCATTGGACATGCTGACATATACAAATATTTCAGGACCTTGGATATGGGTGGAAGAAGTCAATGAATTCTAGAATCTGACTCTGTGTTCAGTTCTGGGCTCTACCACTTGTGAGCTGTGTGAGCTCAGGGCGTAACTGAATCCATGGTCACTGTTATTATTCTGTGTTTGTTGGCGTTATCCCTAAGTGAAAGCAACAATTTTAGTATCATTATTAAAAGCTCTTTATAATAGAACATAAGTCCAAAAGGTAAGATTGGAAAAAAATACAGCCTAATACTAATTTTTTTAAAAAAGTGGTAACAATATGAAATGATGGGTGTGTTAATTAGCTTGACTGTGGCAATTATCTTACAATACATATGTATATCAAAACATCAAGTCATACACCTTAAATATTCACAATTTTTATTTGTCAATTACATCACAGTAACAATGGAGGGGAAGATCTCCCTGCAAACTTAGAAATAAGAAACACAAAAAGACAAGGACTAGCCTCTTGGTGTCCTTTGTCCTTTGCCTTCTGCAACTCGTAAAGAGGAAAAGAATCAGAACGACCAAGCATACCTGGTGGGTTTAGCTGCACATCAGATGTTTCCTACCTTGTCCCTTCCTGTTGATATCAAGCAGTTAGCCAGGACATATCAGAAAACTCAGGCGTAAAGATGTATTCTGCCATCAGATTCAGAGTGCTTACTGTGACCCCATCTTTTCCCAGTTTCTCTAGCCCTTCCCCCATTCCCAACCTAAAACACAGAGTCCCCAGCAACATGCCTTACCTTCTTTCAGCATGCCCACTTTTAAACACTTCATGAAGCGGCAAGCCTGGCAGGATTTACGTCTGCGCTTTGTGATTTCACATTCATTTGTGGCAGGGCAGCTATATTCTATATTACCTAAAACACAGAGTTCAAAGAAAAACAGTTAGATTTGCAAGACCCAGGAAATGTGAGCATCCCAAAGGCAATGCCCACTCTGTTACTTCTGCCTCCCCTCTCAAAAAAAAATGTCACATAAGATTCATTAGGATGTCACAAATGTCATGAAGGTGGATGCTCTGTGGCAACCACTTAAGATGCACTGAATAGGGGTGCCTGGGTGGCTCAATCAGTGAAGAGCCCGACTCTTGATTTTGGTTCAAATCATGATCTCCAAATCTTGAGATGGAGCCCCATGCTTAAGATTCTCTCTCCCTCTGCCCCTCCCCCCGCCACTTTCTCTCTCTTAAAAAAAAAAAAAAGATGCACTGAATAATTGGAAGATACATGGTAAAGCATCTCAAAAGATTAAGTTTAAAGTTAGCCTTTAAGACATTATGCTTAGTCTACCCATGCAAAATAACAATCTTCCAGAATTTGAGAACCCAAAAGAAATTTCAAAGCAAATTATTTCCATAAAAGCATGAACATCAAAATCATATTTTTGTATCATCAATCCTGGATTTCTTTTGGTTACTAATGTTCCAGTATATCAGGCTTATTGTCTTTCTGACACTAAACAGCATAAACCCCACTGTGAAAAATGATCAGCAGGAGCATCTGGGGCCTTACAGTAAGCTCCTAGATGGCAGGGACCGAAATGACATGGCTCTCGTGTCCACGTTTACCCGGGCCTTACAACACAGTTCTCTGCTTAGTAAATGCTTATTGAGGAGGAGGAGGAGGATGACGATGATGACGGTCATCATCATATTTGTTACATTATTTGCATAATGAATTCCAAACACTCAAGCTCCATGCACGTGTTATAAATAAAAATAAACTGCTACGAAACTATATGTTTAATGTCAGAGTTGACATTACTTATGGTCCTACTTATACATTTGAAGCAATAAATATGTAGCCAGAAGAAGATCCGAACTTTAACTCAAAATTTTTTTTCAATTAATGCCAATGATAGTGTGTGGGATGTGCTCTGGAGCTGCCTACAGCTTTGTAAAGAAGCTGCCTTTAAAATAAAGCCTCTCTCCCCTATCAGCTCTGTCACATAGTGCTTGAAGGTCTTTCCTTACTTCCTAACCCTTTCCCCTTGTGATTAAGTGCATTAGTATCTTAATGAAAATGCATTCTCTTTATTGCCCTCTTGGGAAGGGGGAGGTCATCACACCAAATGCATAAATTGTCATCAGAGACGGTCCGAGCATAATTGCAATTTTGCTGCTCTGTGTTCGCAATACTCAGGGTCCATCCAAGTCCCCTGAAACATGCACAGAGTCTAGTAATTAGCATAGAGTCTGCCTGGGACCACAGCATTGATGAAATATTTCAGAGTTAATCACACTTTGTAAACACTGATTTATATTGACTACCTTTCTCCAGACTGATGTCTCCTCATTAAATATCACATTAGTGGATTGCTGGATTGTACAAAGACTCAACTACTCAGCAACTGCTAATTCAACAGGAAATAATACCTAACCACTTATAACTACTGAAAATTGGTTAAGTACGCATGACTAAAATATACATATAAAAAAAAAACTGTGCATTATAACTTGAGATAAGCCTATCAAAATTATTTGGCTCAATTAGCATTCTAACTCAGGGCATTTATAATAATAAAAGCAACTACTTTTTAACGTAAGAGGTTAAATAATAAGAGTAATATTAACTACATCAACAGAGGCACACACCATCACCTTCTTCAGAGATATTACTAACACCCAGAAAATCCAGGATAAGTCAAAGGAACCAGCCTGGCTGGATCATGGCTGAGAATAAAAGGATTTAGATTCTGAACTTTAGATGAACCATTTTTCACTGCTGAGTTTCTTTAACCATCACTGAAAATGTATTTTGCATCCAGGGAGTATTGCTAGTAACCTCCTAGAGGTTAATTAGTATTCTAATACCAGAACCTTCCACTCTACTTACCTCTTCCTATACTTACTTAAAAAGAAATTCAGTCTTTGCTTTCTTAGAAAGAGATGAACAATAACTAGTTAGGAAAAAAAAAATGGTTTCCAAACAGCATTTCTTGCCCCTTTTTGCCAGAAAAGTCAGTATGAAGTCCTCACTTTGCTTACTTTCCAGTACTAAAGCATGACCCACATTTTAACCCAATGCTAGAAACTTCTACCAGGGTGACCCACCATCTCCCTCCCACCCCCACAAAAACAATCATCTTTCATTTCAAACTGGATCCTCTTCCTCCAAAAATTCTATCCTCATCCTCCACGAGAACACACTTCTGACAGGAACCTCAGTCAGGCATGTGTGAGCTCACACCTGGACTATGGCAGTTCTCCCCTACCTGGGCATTGTGCCTCCATTCTGTCCCCCTGAATCCATGCTGCCTACCTCTTCCTAGGACTGCTTAATTTAAAAATAAAATACCTTAATTGAAAAAAAAAAATCACTACACTTCTATGGCCTCTTGAATTAAATACAGAATATTAGATTAGCAAACAAAATCGCCATTCCAAATGACTCCCATCTACTTATCCAGCAATATTACAATTATTACCTTATATGAACTTTCTGATGCAACCAAGTCAATTTATTCATTTTTTGCTGTGTCCTTCAGACTTCCCTCTGAGAATGATCCATCTTTGCCCCTCTTTTCTTCTTAAAATTACTTCTAAGGCTCACTGTTTAACTCAAATTCCATTCAAATCTTTCATGAAAACCTCTCAGACCATCATAGCAGAAAATGACTTCTTGGTTCTCATATCTTTTCACGTACTCTCATCACATACAGACATGCTGAATTTTTTCATACCTTTTTTGCATGCATATTACCCATTAGATGGTAAGATCCTGGAGGCAAGGACCATTTCTTATGCAGTAGAAAAATCTTCTTCCAAAAGTAGTAAATAAGTAAAATAGTATGCTTCAAAAAAACTTATATTTTCTTGATACCTCAATGTCATTGTTATGAACACCAACTATAGTGCTGTAACGTAGTAATGTCCACAAGGTCAAGTGAGCTAGATGTCCCATCAGGAAGCAATATTAAGACCACTAGGAAAACCATTTCACAAATTAAAAAAAAAAAGTATTAGGAAACCTAATTAATTTTTCAAAACCTTAAAAAGTAGCTTTGACAAAAATGGAAATGCATGGTAAAACAGAAAGAGATCATTGAGGGGAAAACCAAAAAAAAAAAAAAAAATACTAAGGCTTCTGGGGAGCACAATGTGAAAAGAAAAAAAATGAATGTGAGAGACTTTAAAGGAAATAAAGTGCATCTTGATATGAACAGGATAAGAATAAAAGGAAAATAAAACATGAAAATGTTTTAAAACATGAACAGACAGATGGCACTAAAAGGGTTAATTTTTATCTTGTTATAGTACTTAGTATTACTTAGAAAGTAGATGCTCTCAGAACTGGAGCCACACTGGAGAAAATATTTAGAAGCGATTCAATGATAATAGCTAAATCTATGAATGACTCGTCTAAGAATGACTGTGTAAGGATTTTTAAATTTCTTCAAAAAACAGAAGGAAAATTGTACAATTACCACATGAGAGCTTCAGATCACATATAAAGAAGTACTCTAGTTCCCTTTCTAACCATTACATTCTGAATTCTTCAATGACAAAGGGAAACATAAAGGCAGAGAAATTTTTAATAGTGCCTCAGAATGAAGTCTTGAGGGAGAGGCTCTGTCTTATTCATTGCTAGATCCTTGGTGCTGATCCATGAACCTGCAATTTTGGATCAGGGGCTGGGTTGGGATAGCAAGAGGTAGTTCCTGCTCTTGAGAAGTCCACAGGTCTTACAGAGGAGATAAGACATACAAGCGAATAACAATACAATTTAGCGTGGGGGGGGCGGTGGTTCTAGAATCATGACTAGCATGCACGCACACACATATGCATTCCCACAAATGCAGAGATTATGCCTGAGAAAGTCAATGAATTCTCAATCTAGAAGTGAATGACTGAACTATGCTGTGAAAAATGGATAAATAACTATATTGGGGTAGAGGAATCTTCCCAAAGCTATTGGCAACAAAACATGTTTTGTAAAAATTTCACTGTGAATGGATGGAAATTATAGCAGTCCTGAATGTTTTCATAATTGATATATTTTCAGCTTAAGTGTATAGAAATTGTTTACGATGAATCAGGAATCCTTCAGCCAAATTTCCATAAATTAGTCTTGACATACATGAGTGATAACCTCTATTTCACTAAGTAATACTGGTTTATATCTTGAAAAACAAATCAACATTATTGTAAAGAACTTATTTGCTGGAGGAAAACCTCTAATTTCAAAGCCCTCCCATTGAGTTACTTGGTTCATCGTTGTTGGCTATGATCGCCCACCCAACAAAGCCTTTGATCTGTGTTAGAGTCTACACAGATTCTGCCCTTGAAATACCTTCCCTGGTGCTTTTTTTATGAAACAACAACAACAACAACAAAAAACCATTTTATCCTAAAAATGTGCTGCCCCAAGCACCTGGATAATAATGTTCCATCTATTTTGGTAATGGCTCAAAGACATTACTCCCAGTAGACCACATGATCTCTATGGGGCACTTGTTTTCCTTCAATTCACAAAAAGTGGAAACTCAACAAAAATATTTCCAACAGCAACTATGGGCACCTGAAATGTGAACAGTGGACAGTCAATCAGGAGGATGCAGAAGTTATTGTTCACAAGCAAGGATTCTCATTTCAGACATGGAGTTTTCTTGGCTTACAGCTTGCTATTTCCTGGGACACATTTGTTAGAGGGCACCAGGGACTGAATTGAGCGGCTACTGAGGACACAGCTGGAATTTTCCCAGTTTTGTCAAGAGCTGGGGAAGTGAGCTCTGGTGCAGAGGGAACCAAATCAACATGGAAGCTCTGGGTTTTTAAACCAGGCTGACAAGAATGATAGAGCAATTTATAATATCTCCTGGCAGCTTTTCAGAAAGTCCTGGGCTCTGATTACTTATTTCAGAGTCTTTTGTACAATTAGTTTGTAGGCAATATAATTTTCTCACTTACCGCTTAATAGAATCTTGCAGCTAGCTGGCGGATAGAATAACAGGGTGTATGTAAAACTCCAGCCTGGAGTGCCAGTGGATAATTTGTATATTCCTTTCAGTCACTTAATGGACTTTTACAGTTTGGCAGTGAAAGGGCTGAATGATGTAAATTAGCATGGCATCTCAAAATAAAAATATATGTCAAATCCTTACTCCCAACTCACGTCACTCATACACAGTAATGGTGCATTTGGCTTTACGTAGTTCCTAAGAGTTGTCCTCTTTTTCACACATACAGACATCCTAATTGTAAAACCCATTTGAAACCATTTGTATATTTCCCCCAGTTGTTTTAATTTTATTAACAGAACCAAAAGGCTTGAGATGACCCACAGGGCACTCCAAGCGCGGTTTATCCAATTGTTCTCCAATATTAAGTGATTTTAAAATAATGGGATTTGCCTCGGTACACAATTACAGAGCATTAAAAACATGCAGCCAATAATCCACAGTATTTTTGTTCTACATGATCAAAAATATTAAAAAAAGACTGTTTTTTAATACCGTTTCATAGTAAAGGTTTTTCCATACAGCGATACAACTTCCCTTTTTCTCCTTTTTTTTTTCCTTTCTTGTTTTTAATGCTACTTTTTTCCTCACTGCTTTCTGCCCATTCCACCTGAAATTGAAATGGTCTCTATAACTGGGATTATATAATATGGAACAATAATTGATTACATATCTCTAGCAAGAAAGTCATAGTTCTATCAGTGCACATACTTTTTAAGTTTTTTCAAAGAATCCCAAGTTAGACTTCAAAATAAGTTACCTAGGGACACTATACCTGTTCCCAAGGGATTGTTCTGACACTTTCGGAAGCTCCCTTTAGAACTGCCACTGGAGTCAATTTATAAGCTATGGGGGGGGGGGGGCAGTCAAAATACATTTCATTCATATTCACCCAAAACATCTGACTGCCTTCTTTATCACAAGACATGAGGCCAAATGATGTCTGTCCACCATTAAATTTCAAATTTACCTTCAAATTTCAAAGATCTCCAGATCACTGATGACAGTCTGTGAGAATCTGCCTCAAGCTCTGAAAGACGATGCCCAAAAGTATTATAAGGAATGGCGGTATCAGACTCCAAAAGGGCAGCAAGGCACCTGTGACATGGAGACTGTGGCATACTGACAGGAGGAAAGGAGCGTCACATCCAGTTAATTGTCATACCCAGCTCTTGGCAAAGCAATTTCACGTACAAGATTATGCCAAAGTCGCACGTTCTTTGCCTTTTTGCTGCCCTTCTACCCTCTAAAAAATGAGGTGGAAGATAGGGTATAGAAAGTCTTTTTGGTATTTGGTTCTTTCAGGTTCTATAGGATTAAATTCTGATAATCACAAACATAGTATATAAGAGCCATAACAGTATTTTGGCACAGACTGTTGCATTTTCACACTGAAGCTCAGGCTTAGCTCCCACATGCGAATAAATGATGGCTTGTCTTTAAGGATGAGAAGATCAGAAAGAAGCCTACAAGCAGGCAGGCTCATAGACTCTGAGTAGTATCTACTGACTGCAGACCAAGACCATACACTCTGGTTTCATCTTCCAGTGAACCGTATTGGGTGGGCCACTGAGCTTATAATGGGTACCAACCATCTCTCTCTATGATACATCTAACTACAAGATTGTATCGACCTGCTGAATTAAATCAAAAATAGATTAGCAGCAGGGCACCTAGGTAGCTCAGTCCATTAAGAATCTGACTCTTGATTTCAGCTCAGGTCATGATCTCAGGGTCATGAGATCAAGCCCCACATTGGGCTCCACACTGACCATGGAACCTGCTTAAGATTCTCTCTCTCCCTCCCCCATCAACTCATGTGCTCGCTGTCTCTCTCTAAAAAAAAAATTAATTAATTAAAAAATAAAAAATAGACTAGAAGGAAAACAGTGTTTTAAAATGAGGGGGGGTTATTTAGCCTTGATACTTTTTTCCAGTTTAAACAAAGCATATCCGGGGCGCCTGGGTGGCTCAGTTGGTTAAGCGACTGCCTTCGGCTCAGGTCATGATCCTGGAGTCCCGGGATCGAGTCCCGCATCGGGCTCCCTGCTCGGCAGGGAGTCTGCTTCTCCCTCTGACCCTCCTCCCTCTCATGCTCTCTCTATCTCATTCTCTCTCTCAATAAAATAAATAAAATCTTTAAAAAAAAAAACATATCCTACCTTAGTTTCCCCCAAGTTTGTAAACATGGACATTCCTTCATTGCCTTATTCCACAACTATTGACTCAACACTAGGCACTGTGCATATTCATCTCAAATAAAAGGTGGAAAAAATTATTGTATGCCCATTGCATGTCCTTCCTTAACATACTACCTTGTATAGGGTTTAGAAAGACACCTGGAAATGAACGAGTGAAGGCAGAGGAGGAGAGGAGAAGGAGAAGAGAAATGGTAGATGAAGGTCCAAATTATAGCTCTGCCATTCATTAGCCGTGTGAACTTGAACTAGTTACTTTACCTTTACTACTCTCGGATTACTAAAATATAAAAAAGGAACAATCATATGAACTTTATAGCACTGTAAGAATTATATGAACTATAAGTATTAAAATCATAGATCATGTTGTTCACCCTTCTGAGAACAAAAGGGAGAGACATTGTAAGATTTCATCAATTACTAAATACCTTCACTCTAAGACCTAAATCTGGAATTTGGGAATATTACAAAATAAGTGTGAAAATGAATATGCCATCCACCCAGAGAAACTGAAGGACAATTTTGCCTTGCCAACAACTCCAGCATGCATGGCTATATTTTACACATACTAGGAGGAGAGGAAGAAAGATAACTCAAGTCATTTTTTTAAAGCACCAAATTGTCTAAGAAGTGAATTTCTGAGGGGCGCCTGGGTGGCTCAGTTGGTTAAGCGACTGCCTTTGGCTCAGGTCATGATCCTGGAGTCCTGGGATCAAGTCCCGCATCGGGCTCCCTGCTCAGCGGGGAGTCTGCTTCTCCCTCTGACCCTCCCCCATCTCATGCTCTCTCTCTCTCTCTCATTCTCTCTCTCAAATAAATAAATAAATAAAATCTTTAAAAAAAAAAGAAGAAGTGAATTTCTGAGACATCAACCAGCAACATCTCCTTGTGAGCATTTCCTGTCACTACACTGGAGCTTATAAACTGCGTATCATTGGGTGTAACCTGATTATAATGGAAGGTAAAGGATTTGCAAAGATCTTCAAAATCCCACCTCAGCCTTATCCCTTCCCACAGTCTCAGGTCAATTTCTAACCCTATCCAAAGCCCACTCCCCCCTTGTCCGAATTACTACAAATTCCTAGAAAGCAGCATTCTTTCCTGCTGGTCCTCTTCATGTGCCTCCTTTATCGTGTCTTCAACGAAGCTTTCCAAGAGCCCACAAGACCGTGTCCTTATGGGTGTAACTAACTCATCTCACACTCGTCTTCAGGTGGGTCCTTCTCTTAGAACTCAACATACTTTGTGTCTACTGAATCAACCTCCTCCTGTTCCAACTGTATATTCCTTGCAGATAGGGACTTACACCCCTCAGAATCCCTTGTGTCCAAAAGAATGTGTGGTCAAGTCAATGGCCCACAAGAAGCCACTCATTACCTGTCGATTTGATTTTTAGTGATCCTATTTCTCGTTGCCTCATTTTAATATTTAGCCCCAAATTATTCATCAAAAAAAGCTAAGTATAGTCAATGAGACAGAATAAAACTGATAGGAATCTACCAACAACATATCATTGGGTATTAAGCAACACAAATTTAAAGGATATTAGACTTTGAGGAAAACCTAATTTCTAATTGGTTCAGCCTCCTTAAGATCATAGACAGGTAAATATGTACTGATTAACCTATGATCACTGGATCTTCCTTACAAAAATATGGACTAGTTTATTGGAAAAAAAAAAAAAAGACTAAAACTCAAATATCGGGGCACCTTGGTGGCTCAGTTGGTTAAGCATCTGCCTTCAACTCAGTTTGTGATCTCAGGGTCCTGGGATGGAGCCCTGCATCTGGGCTCCCTTCCTCAGTGGGGAGTCTGCTTCTCCCTCTCCCTCTGCCCTTCCCCCTGCTCTTGCTCTCTCTCTCTCTCTCTCTCAGATAAAAAAAAAAATAGTCTTAAAAAAAATAAAAATAAAAAAGAATAAAACTCAAATATCCTGACATCCAGTCCAACGGTCCCTAAATGTACCCATTAAAATTTGCATATGAATACCTATAGTAAACACTAAGTGTGAGGCACTACTTTATGTGTTTTACAGATACGAACCTCATTTGGCAGATGAGAGAATTAAAGCGCTGAGACAAGAGGTTACATACCCAAAATCATGTAACTAACAAGTGCCTGAGCCAGAATGTGAACCCAGGCACTCTGGTTCCAAAATCCATGCTCTTAACTATGATGCAATGCTGCTGAACTCCAATCTTTTAAAAGTAATTAACTAACTGTTGTTTGGAATAGAAATAAAAAAATGAAATTCCTATCTTCTGAGAGTGTGCTTTGTGTAGCTGTCGTTGTTGCTATTGTTGCTGGTTGGAAAGAAAATCTTGATGCCTTGGAGCAGTAAGGTAAGGGTGGATCTTGGCATTGTCTTTTGCTGTTCTCAGACTTACGGTACAAGGGCAGCTGCGGGACAGGATAGGGTTGCTTTTGGGGAATGGAATCTCTCAACACCTCAAAAAGAAATCCCTCAACTTGTCTCTGTACCACTATGGTTTGGGGCCAGTTTAATTCCACAGAAACCAAACAGACCATGTCACCAAAGCAACAGGTATCAGGTTGTAAACAATGCATTTTAAAGATCCCAAAATAATGCTATAGTTCATGATGGGAGAAAAAAGTAATCCATACTCAGCCGGGTGTGTTCTGAAATGCATTTAAGAAGGGAATAAGTGTCTAATAAAAACACACTCACTGATGAAGATGATGGAGAATACAAATATCTCTCCATCCAGGGTAACCAGAAATTCAATGTTTTTTAGCTTTGATGTGATGACATCTTCTTGGAAAAGGCAACTAGGCCTTTTGCAGACCCTACGTGATGTGTGCAGCCACTGCATCTCAGTTTTTAAGCTTCGATGGAGTAGGGATGGTATCACAGGAGTATTTATAAAAAAGCTCAAAGAACACCACCGCCACAAGAAGGATGTTACATCTGAGCTAACCATTGCCCCCAAATGTGCTGTGCTCAGTATTCAACATCAACATTCACATGTTTGTTCTCTACCTACATATTCTGAACAACTTTGATGAGTTTGCTTATCTCTTTTTTAACACATATGACTAAAATACAGTTAGTGAATAAAATACTTTAGGTGAAAGAAAGAAATGCTAACAAAAATCTAATGCAGCCACTATTTTTTAACAGAAATGTACATCTTGCAGTGGCAGTTATCAAATGGTACAAGCAGTCCATATGGCAAGTATAGCAGCATTAGGATCATATCCTACAAGACAAAGCAACTGCTGCCTCTTTCTTAATCTTTTTTAAATTTTTTAACTAATCTCTACACCCAATGTGGGGCTCAAACTCACAAGATCAAGAGTCACATGCTCTTCCAACTGAGCCACCCTGGCGCTCCAAAAGCAACTGGCTCTTAAATACGAATTTGATTTCAGAGCTTTCCTTGCACCTTCAACAAATAAAAGCAAGCACATCTTTTCCTAATATTGTCCTTAAATGCTTCTGTTCTTGAATGCCATCAATGTGCCAAGAACTTTGTCAGAAATGAGATATTGGTATTGGAGACTTCCTTCGCTCAAGATCGAGTTGATGTATTCAACAGTATGTGTCTGCATTCTCCAAAGTTGATACAGAGTTGGGGGAAATCCTGCAGGACACATTGACGGTAACTGCTCTGTACTTAAACTGCAGGAGGCAGTATAACAATGATTATAAGATAGGAGTCAACTTGGATTCAAGTGCTGGTTCTACCATTTTCTGCAGGAGTCAGGGCAAGCGTTTCCTTCTTCAGGAATGAAATGGTAATGGGTCACACCAATGGATACTTTTATGGCGTTGCTGTGAAAATCAAATGAGATCATGTATTCAAGGTGCTGAGCAGAGTGCCTGACACAGAAGGTGCATTGATTCTCAACAAGAATTACAACATTATAATTATACTAGGGAAGGGATTCAGGAAGCAGAAGAGCTAAAGGGGCTCTATAAGTGGCCAGGACCTAGTGCTCAGTGCAGAAATAAGGAAATGCGAGGCAGAGAATCTCTTCCCGCCTGGTGCAAGGAAGCCAAAAGGCATAGACCTGATTGATGTCCACATCACAGGCACATTATAAGAAGTACAAGCAAACAAATATTCAAAAGACCATAACCACTAATTACCCCAAGGGTCAGGGAGCTCAGACGGGACTGCTAACTGGATGCAGAGTAAAACAAGGAACACCCAGGTGAGAACCACGAAAGTTCCCAACTTGCTGTTTTGATGCCTAAAGATTTTCCTCTCTGAAACAAAACCCGCGCACTTGACTGCCCGCTATGATAGGGACTGCAGAGAAGTGCCTGGCATTTCCTCTGGGAGGAAGAGCATAGAAGGAAACATAGTGGGGGGTGGGGGGTGTCTTCCTGTGTGCTGATGGTCCAGGAGAGGTAGGGCAGGGGATGCCTCCTCCAAGGGAATACTTGCTTAGCTCTCACTCCTTCACGGAACAGCAGGGGAGGACAAGTTTTTTCCTTAAAGGCCCAGATAGTTAAATATTTCAGCTTCAAAGGCCATTCAGTCTCTACTGTAACTCCCCAGCAATCTGGTAGAAGCATAAAAGCAACCACTGACAACACAAGAAAGGGCGTGACTGGGTTCCAAACTTTCTTTAGCAAAATGATTCTGGCCCTGGGCCTTGGTTTAGGGATCTCTGGTCTAAAAACATATGGACAAAAGGCTGCAATGATACAAAATACTTTACAGTCTACCCATTATTTCCTTTCTTACTTACAATCCTGTAAAGTAGCTTCCAAAAGTTAGTTACAAACATTACAAAAGAAATCTTAGTAAACTGGTAATATCCCAGAAGAACAAATGGAGGGCTTTCGCTTTAAACATCTATAAAATTTGAAATTGTTCTCCATATAAAACATGATCTGAAGACTCTGGGGGACAGTGAGGGCGTTCCAGAAGCAAGGAGGTACCTTGGGAGTAGTGAAGATGCTTTAGAGGCAAAAGGAAAAGGAAAGGTGCAATCAAGGACAAAATCTTGGGCTAGATTCATTCCTTTGAAGATTCCTGTACTTGTCTCTGATCTTCTTCAAATGAAAACTATGTTAATAGTTTGCACTGAAAAATGAATATCAGAAAGTAGACTTGGCTCTGCTTTCAGATTCACTGTAAAGGTACATTCAGATTTCAAGCTCTAAATTCTAAATTAATCAAAAATTCCTGTGTACTAAATCCTCCTCTTTCCTTTTTGTATTATTACTTGGCTGTACCTTTTTTTAATTAATTAACTAATTAATTAATTTGGGGGGGCAGAGGGAGAGGGAGAGAATCCCAAGCAGGCTCCATACCCAGCAGGGTGCCGACATGGGGCCCGATCTCACAACACTGGGATCCATGACCTGAGCCGAAATCGAGTCAGATGCTTACCCAACTGAGCCACCCAGGTCCCCCTCAGCTATGCCTTTATTAAAAAGTATAGTAGAATATGGTTGTCTCTTTTTGTTCAAACCAAAATAAAACAAGATTTAACAATGAATCATGGAACACTACATCAAAAACTAATGATGTAATATTCGGTGATTAACATAACATAATAATAAAAAATAAAATAAAATAAAACAAGATTTAATCCCAAAGAATATAGTTTTTTCTTTAAAAATACAGATCCATTCATATAATCCTGCCCCCCCTTCTTCTGACTACTACTCATCATAAAAAAGAAAGAGTTGCCCTCTGTTGCAGTCACAAAGTTTATGCAAGTGGTTAATCACCGTCACATCAAAACGAGAAGAAATAAGCCTCTTTCCTTCTAAAATCAAGAATTAAAGAGTCAGGGAGGTGTTATCACTGGTGGTTGTGGAGGTACATTTTGGGGATCAATCTAAAACTAACAACTAAAAATCCAGCAGTGAAATGAGTGTCAGAAGATAAAAATCCAGGGAACTGAGATAATAGATATGATGGTACTGAAGAATTGAACTCTCACACTTCATATACAGGGGGGTTCTAAAAATGAATTATAAAAAGAAAAAATAGATCTTTTTAAGGCTTACTTCTGTCTCCTTTTTTAAAAAGCCTTCAATATTATCTAATCATAACTTTGGGAATATTCTTAATTCCCCATTTTTATTTTATTTTATCAACTTAATGGAAAATTTTGCCCATGGGCTAAAATCTCTCAAGAAAAATTCAGTCTAAAATTATTCAATGCTTTAAAAGCTTTAAAAAATATGCAAGTCAGGGTATTGAGAGGTAAAGAGCACAGGCTCTGGGTTTAGGTTGCCTGAGACCCAACTGGGTTTGGCCCATTACTTCTCTGTGCCTCAAGTTCCACATATATATAAATAAGATACTCTAAGAATACTATTATAGTAGCATCTACTTCCTTGGGATAATGGAAGAATTAAACAGGACAATCAATGTAAATCACTTAGAACAATGTATGGCATAGTGCAAAAAACTGATACAGTCATTATTATTATGACAAACTAATGAATTCCTCATCTATTATTATTGGTAAAGGCATAGTATGCAACCCAAGAGGCTGAAAACAACTATTTACATTGTCCACATATGTAATTATTTATGGACAGCCTAACGAGGTAAAAGATTAGAACTTCAAATTCAGGGAGTTATTTGATACCCCTCAAAAATGTTTAAACATTCACCTTCACATTCATTAGGATGGCCACTCTCAAAAAAAAGAAAAAAAGAAGGAAATAACAAGTGCCCAAAAGGACATAGAGAAATTGAAACCATTGTGCGCTGTCACTGGGAAAGTAAAATGATGCCGCCATTACGGAAAGCCAGTCAGTATGAAGGTTCCTCAAAAAATTAAAAGCAGAATTACCATATGATCCAGCAATTCCACTTCTGGGTATATATCCAAGAAACTGAAAACAGGATCTCAAAGAGCTATTTCTACACCCATGTTCACTACAGCATTATTCACAATAGCTGAGAGGCGGTAACAACCTACTGTCTTTTGATGGATGAATGGATAAAGCAAGTGTGGTATAGACTTATAATGGGATATGATTCAGCTTTAAAAAAGAAGGAAATCCTGTCATATATTACAACATGGATAACCTGGACATTTTGCTAACTGAAATAAGCCAATCACAAAAAGACAAACACTACATGATTCGAATATGGGAGGTCAAAGTGGGTCAAACTCATCAAAAGTACAAAAATGGTTCCCAGAGGCTGAGGGAGAAGGAAATGGGGAGTTATTTGGCGTAGAGTTTCAGGTTTGCAAGATAAAAAAGTTTTAAAGATCTGGTGCACAACAATGTGCATATAGTTAACACTAATATACTGTACACTTAAAAATAGTTAAGATGGGGGCGCCTGGGTGGCTCAGTTGGTTAAGCGACTGCCTTCGGCTCAGGTCATGATCCTGGAGTTCCCTGGATCGAGTCCCGCATCGGGCTCCCTGCTCAGCGGGGAGTCTGCTTCTCCCTCTGACCCTCCTCCCTCTCATGCTCTCTCTATCTCATTCTCTCTCTCAAATAAATAAATAAAATCTTTAAAAAAAAATAGTTAAGATGGAAATTTTTATGTTCTGTGTTTATGTCATGTGCATTTTTTGGTATGTGTATTTTATGTTATGTGATTTTTACCACTAAAAGAAAATAAATATTAAAAGAAATAAATATTTAAACATCATTTCTTTTAAATGTAAACATTTAAACTTTTAGTGTCAACTATAATACTTTGCCAGCATCTTTTACCTAATTATGCTTTTACATGAAACTTTTTAAAAAATTGTCTAAGTGAGGGACACCTGGGTAGCTCAGTTGGTTAAGCATCTGCCTTCGGCTCGGGTCATGATCCCAGGGTCCTGGGATCGAGTCCCACATCGGGCTCCCTGCTCAGTAGGGAGTCTACTTCTCCCTCTGCCTGCTGCTCCCCCTGCTTTTGCTCTCTCTCTCTCTCTGACAAATAAATGAATAAAATCTTAAAAAAAAAAAAAGTCTAAGTGAGCTCCAATGACTAGGCCTTCACATTGTTGAATCCCATTATCAACAACTTCAAAAGAAAGTAAATTAATGCAATGTGTATACTTTATCACATCTAAGATAGTATCTAAGTTTATCAAGTAATATATCAGATAAACGAACCACTGCCCTTTAACAGTAAATAAAAAAAGTTCTGACCCAGGCCATGAAACCCCACCCTGACGTTCCTCACAACCAGCCTCACAGCCTCTAAAACTTGAATTTTAAAACAAGTTATTGATGTTTCCTTTCCTGGGGGCCAAAAAAATCATATTGAGACATATGCTCCTACAATAAATTACCAAAGTGACCCACATTCACATCAGTAGGAACCTGAAAGGGGCGCCTGGGTGGCTCAGTTGGTTAAGCATCCGACTCTTGATCTCAGCTCAGGTCTTGATCTCAGGGTCATGATTTCAAGCCCCATATTGGGCTCCAACCTGGGCATGGAGCCTACTTAAAAAACAACAACAACAACAACAAAACACAACAGGAACCTGAAATAACAGAACTCTCATCACTCATTTTTTGTCTTCTTTCCTACCTTTAGGGTGAACGTTGTCATTTACTGTACCTGAATTTAGCCATAACCAATTCTGTGTTTACTGGAAGGATCTTATCATGTAATTACTTTAACGTAGGCATAAAAACACGCATTTTGAAAATGATAAAGCAGAGGGTATCATTCCTACTATAGCTACTAAGGCTATTCTAACAAGGTAATTTATCAGTTGTTTCTCTGAACAGCCTTATTTGTCAGGGCTTGGTTCTGGTCAAAAGTGAAGAAGAATGAAAGAATGAAAGCTATCAGAATGGAAAAAGAAGCCCTGATACCTTTGCGGGGGAGTTTATCTAGCAACCAAAAAACAACCTCCAGGCCTTCGTTAAATAGTCATCAGATAACACTAGGGTGACCAGGGTGGCAGGTCCTCAGAAGAAAATCCACCGGTCTGCAAGCCGAGTATCACAGTCACATCCCACTTCCTTAGAAGTCCATCACAAATGTAAAAATCTACCTTGCTAAAAGACAGGAAAGCAAATGGCATTTTTTAAGGATTAATTGGAACTGATCCCTGAAGTCCCTCAGGCTTGAGCATGTGAACTACATCAAGCCCTTCTCAACCGTTACTTGCCAGGAAGAGGGTTAGTGTGGAGTGCTGGGAGGCGTTTCAGATTTGACAAGTGGTAGGCTGGGGCAGGCTAAGAAAAGAAAATTACTCACCAACAGAATCCTTAGAAGAAATGGCAATGCACATGCTTCCTTCCCATAAGAGGGTGACTGAATCAGGAACAGGCTTGGGTGGCACAGGTGGGTCACCATATGAGATGTTGCCCCACTGGAGCCAGACAGAGTCCCCGGCCTCTTGCCACAATCAGCACCCTTCCTTCCATGCTGCTACTTCTGAGGACATTAGCTCAGGTGAACCATGGGAAACTGTATTTTCTGAGTGCAGAGGGTTTATTCAAGAAAGGAAGTTTACAAAAATAAAGGAGAGCATAGCCTCTTAAGTATGCGTATGTACAGATAATCCAGAATTACATGCTTATTTTTTCTGATTCTATAATGTAGGCCATATCAGAGTAGAATCAAAGGAGAATATATTAATGCTACAGATACATCAGAACTTTAGTTAAAGTATAAAGATAGAGCTAAGTTTTAAAGATTACTAAAAAGCAGGACACCTGGGTAGCTCAGTTGGTTAAGCAGCTGCCTTGGGCTGAGGTCATGATCTCAGGGTCCTGGAATCGAGTCCTGCATCGGGCTCCTTGCTCAGCGGGGAGTCTGCTTCTCCCTCTGCCTGCCATTCCCCCTGCTTGTGCACTCTCTTTCTCTCTCTCGCTGACAAATAAATAAAATCTTTTAAAAAAATAATAAAGATTACTAAAAAGTTTGTCCTTCTATTAATTGTAACTATTGTACTTTCAAAAATTAGTGATACTATTACTACAAATGTCCTTTTTTAAATGAATAAAAATAGGGGTGCCTGGATGGTTCAGTCGGTTAAGCATCTAACTTGATTTCAGCTCAGGTCA
Source organism: Neomonachus schauinslandi (assembly GCF_002201575.2). NCBI lineage: Eukaryota > Metazoa > Chordata > Mammalia > Carnivora > Phocidae > Neomonachus > Neomonachus schauinslandi. Next base: position 14,712,129 of record NC_058408.1, on the reverse strand, counting down.
TGATCTCAGGGTTGTGAGATAGAGCCCTGCACTGGGCTGAGGTGCTGGGCATGGAGACTGCTTGAGATTCTCTCTCTCCCTCTCCCTCTGTCCCTACCCCCTCCCTCTCTAAGTAAATAAATAAATAAATAAATAAATAAATAAATAAAAATAAATATAATGTAAGGTAATCTGGCGGAGGAACATATAATGCATACTATCACCTCTTCCCAATCACTGTGAAATAACATAGACAGTAGGAAAGTGTCACTCATTTTGCAAATTGCTAGGAAAGCAAATTTTGTCTGCCTAATTCGACAAATTAATAAATCTCAGTAATTTGAGATTATATAAATTATATAAACTATAGTTGGACATTTTACCACGGCATCAAAAGTTTCACTGAAAATTCATCTCCTCCCTGAACGCCATTGGCAAAACCCCTTACAGAGAACAGGTTCTTAGCCACTGTCACCCAACTGGTAAACTTTCCTTATGAGTCAACAGTTACAATAATATGTCGATTTTAAATGACTTTATACAGTAACATAATGAAGAGTTTAAAAAAACATGTAAATGACACCAGAGATTGTCGTGTCACAAACTTGAGTTCCTAATATCTTTTTCAGACAAAAACATCATGAGGGTGGTTAAATACTCTACTTTCTTTGATCAAAGATCAACCATGCAATTTAATCTCTGAAAATAATCAGCCTTTATTTTATACGACCCAAGATCCAACTTTTTGTCAGCCACCCTAAATGTTACTTTATTTTAATTTACATTGATTCTGCTTTCCAATTACCTAGCTAATACACATGAATATGACATAGTGAACAATGACAAGAGACTAGAAAAATCTGATCCCTGAAAAAGTAAAAACATTCTGAAAACTGAGATAACACACTTACGAGGTCATCGTGATAAAGAACTTGCTTCCAGTTTAAACAAATGATACGCATGCAAAGTTGCCTAAAGAAGTCCTCCCGATGAAAATCTTGGTAGTCAAGATTGCCTACCAGGAAGATACATTGGGGTGTTTGGGTCTGCCAGCAGTCAAATCGAGCCCTAGACATGTTTTTGTATGGCCCCAAGCTCAGAGTGGTTTTTATATTCTTAAACAGCTTAAAAAATAAAACAAAGCCAAGTAGAGTATATGACACAGAAGGCATGTGACCCACTGATACTAAGATATTTACTCTCTGGCTCTACAAAGACCTCAGGAGTGGTGACAATTTAGGTCCATTCCTAAAAGTCAGAAAAAACCAGGGAAAAGACATCACTACTCATTTATCCCAAGAAGTGGGTTCATTAAGTCAAAACTGAAAGAGATGAATCTGTAAACTATGCTGTTTCCTAAAACATCCATTCACATACTACATACTCTCTACTACCAAAGAGAGTACGTAATACTAAATTTTACTATTAAAATAAACACTGATGTTAACAATTAAAATAGCAGGAGTATAGCATATCTGTCATTTATAATTTGGCAACATTCATGTATTTCTAAAAATCAGACAAAACTGCCATCAAATGCAAGAAAAAGTGGAAAAGTCAATTACACTTTAACAAAGTAAGCTCTGAGTTAGAGCAAATGAACTGTATACAATATTTCTTTTGTAAATATTAGTATCAATATTTAATTTAATCCTGCATCCAAACTGACCACCCCTGAGATTCGTCAAGTCAATTTAAACATTTCCATAGTATTTTGAGTTTTAATCCTAGAATATATTAGAGTTTTAAAGCAGCCATTTATAAACTAGGATAATTATTTTCTCTAAATACTATTTAAGTTAAATAGATAATATTTTATTATTTTCTTTTTAAGGTTCATAGGATGTTCAGACACTCAATTTGTAAGTTTCTTTTTCCTCCAGTGTTGCAAATATTCTGTTCTAAGACCAAAATAGCACATAATGGCAAAGAAAACGTGACACCCAGGAAAGATCCTCCAGGACTAGGCCGCCTGCTTCAGCAAAAAGTCAGCAGTGTGGAAAAGAAGTCGGCACATCAGATCCACAGGCCATGCCCACAGCGTTACCAGATGGCTAGCAGGCAAATGCCTAATCTTTAAGGCACCTTGTTTCAGGTGATAGTTAGGCTCTTATCTGTGTCACCTTTAAACTCAGACAAAAAGAGCCCCCACCCGAAGGCCCTGGGCTTTAGAAGTCATTTACAATTCAAGGGCTCCTTTGACAGACTAAGGGGACAAGACCTGCTGGAGCCGACCCCCTTGTACTCCATGATCCCCAATACCTGGGACCCTCAAATTCTGTGGCCAAATCACCATAAGCCCCATTCCAAGGCCTGCATGGGCCTCTCCCTTGGGTCCATCCTCTGGAAGGTGCCCTGGACTGGACTGGACTGCTGGTGTGCACATTATGAGGCCCATGCATGGTCAAGGGGCAGCTGTTTAGAAGGGTCAATGGGCTGTGGACATGTGAGCAGGATGTCCACACTATGCACAGAACATGATGGGAGGTAGAGGGGAAGAGAGAAATGGGGTAGATTGTGGCTAAGGGCTGATCTTCCTTCTACTACCTCTTGCTAACACAAAATTCATATGAGTCTAAGAACTCAAAATGCAGAACTGGCCTCCTAGGCCATTATGAAGGTATGTTTGTCCAATAAAAGAATAGAACATATGTTCCTTAGCAGTTTGTTATCTTGATTTATAAACTTCTAAGTATTATAATACATTATGTGGCTGACCATGGTACTCCTCTCTCAGGTCCCACAAATGTCCAGAGTGAACTTAGTCCTCATAATGGTCACTCCTACATCTCACGCTGCAAGGATGTCCTGCTACTTTATTCCTGAATCCCACATGCAAAGCTTAACTGGGAATCTGATATTTCAGGCAAGTTCTAGAATTCAGGCTCCTGTTCTGATTTACCCAGCTTCCCATGCATGGCCAGAGGAAAAAAAAAAAAAAAGCTAATTGATCACCAAAAAACTATATAAAACTAATTGAATTTCCAGTCGGCCCACCTAAATGCCACCTAAAAGGGCACTATTATGAAGAATGGCTGCAGGGAGAAAGGGTTAATTATCACAGCATAAGGTGGACAACTGTGATCTGAGGAAGACTACACATCCTAGTTTAGCATCAAGGACACCCCTGTGCTGGAATATCTGAACCACCCAGTGCTTGAGTATCCTGGTCATATTGCCAATAGCAGTCGAAGTTAATAATTTATTGAGCACTTAGTATGGACCAGGTACTCTGATGGACATTCCCACTTGAGAAACAGAGGCACAGTGATATTAAGGTCTCTCAGCTCTAACGGGCTGAGACTTAGGCATGGTTTTATATGAACCCAAAACCTATGCTATAATGGATATCTTTAAAAAAAAAAAAAGCCAAACCCTATTTTTTATTTATTTTTTATTTTTTTAAGATTTTATTTATTTGGGGCATCTGGGTGACTCAGTCATTAAGCGTCTGCCTTCGGCTCAGGTCATGATCCCAGGGTCCTGGGATCGAGCCCTGCATTGGGCTCCCTGCTCCGCGGGGAAAATTTATTTATTTATTTGACAGAGAGAGACACAGCAAGAGAGGGAACACAAGCAGGGAGAGTGGGAGAGGGAGAAGCAGGCTTCCCCGGGGAAGAAGGGAGCCCGATGCAGGGCTCGATCCTAGGACCCTGGGATCATGACCTGAGCCGAAGGCAGACGCTTAATGACTGAGTCACCCAGGCGCCCCAAAACCCTATTTTTTAAATATATAATTTCCTCTTCATAAAAGTGGGGGCAAAATAAAATGCCTATCTCTCGCACAGAAATGAGCAGCTGAAATGGCTATGTCAGCCATACGAATATATATATAAATATTTATTTTCCACACTCTAATGGAGAAATAGAGGGAGCTACTATTTTGTATGTTAAATGATGAACTATGTATTGACATTCTGATGGGAGCATATAAAGATATTTTCCTGCTCTTGCTTCCTTCACTAGAGTCCGGGGAAAACTCTTAATGAGAAGGTGCACACACAAAAAATTTCCCACTCATTTATGAATTGGGACTAACACTGGAATAAGAAAGAAATCAGAATACTGACATCACACACAGACTAAAAAACCTAGAAAGTGGCAATGAAGTCACTGGTGCCCTTCTAACCCTGTCAGACGATAGGACTGTCAAAGTCTTCTAAAAAGTTTTTTGGTCAGCAGAAAACAAAACAAAACAAAAACACCCTGAATTTTCCCCAAGTGCTGACCTAATTCAATAGTTTTCCAATGATAACTTGGAAACAGTCAATAAATAAAATATGCCTTTCTGGTTGGTCTTCACTGAAATTTATGATTAACTGCCTTTCACAATTGGAATACCAAATTCATCTATGAAAAGAACAATTCTCATTACTTTTTTTTTTTTTTAGAGAGAGAGCACACAGGGCAGGGAGGGGCAGAAGGAGAAAGGGAGAGAGAGAATCTCAAGAAGACTCCCTGCTGGGCATGGAGCCCGATGGGCTCAGTCTCATGACCCTAAGACCACAACATGAGCAGAAACCAAGAGTCGGACGCTCAACCGACTAAGCCATCCAGGCACCCCTCATTACCCTTCTTAAGATGTGCTCTGGATCTATGTTCTTTTGGCTCTAAATTTAAGAAGTATTTTGCCCAACTTTTATAATTGATATTCATTATATATTGCATAATCAATCTTAAAAATAAATTATTATTAACAGGAAATAAAGAGTCTAAAGAGGCAATATTCCCCATGAATATGCCTTTGGATGCACAGGTCACTCAGTCATCAACAAGAGCACCAGCAGGTGCTGGTGAGGCAGAAGCCACACTTACATAATGTCTGGATCTTAAGGGTTGTGAACCGGAGAAAGACTTGTTCTTAAGGGGAATTGCATAATCTCTTCTCATTCCCCGAAGAGCTGTAGGGGAGGGAAGGGAGAGACTACTATCTGTCAAGGAGAGTTTGGCTGCACTGCTGCCTCAAGGCATGAGAACAGATTCCAGGTCCCTTCAGCATCAGAATAAGAATCTATGATGATACAAGAGATTTCGGGCCACTTTCAGTATCTTTGGAGTTCAATCGCTATCACACTTCGCTGCAGAAAGGAGGGGCTGTTCCAGTCTTCCTTACAATTACCACCCTAATTATTACATTATACTTTCACAATTTAATCCCTTTATTTGCCTCACTGCCTTTTTGGGGCTAAGTGAGCACCACGGTGTGATGCCTGCTGATGTAGCTAGCGGGGTAGCCTTACTGAGTGCTGCCCAGCTGCCAGCTACAAACACAGCCAGGTGGGCAGGTCCAGAGTGCTAATCTGGACAGTGACATCTCTGTCTCCTGCTCAAAATCCTTGAAAGTTGCTCTCTCCAATATGGAGTAAAACTGAGCACTATACATCAATGCCAAGAATCACCCTGTGCTTTGCTCTGTTAAGCTTTTGGTAGCATTTCAGCATCCTAAGGAATAATCAGGCATAGAATTCCAATTGCTCTATTCCAGTTATTGCTCAGTAAATAATTATTGCATAGCTATTAAATCTAAGCTATATGATTAAAAAAAAAAAAACTGCCAGGAAACTGTTTCATAGTTGTTCTATCTTTGGAAACAGGGACCAAGGAGTTTAACCACTGCCCCCGCGCCCCCCGCCACCATCCTAAAAATTTGGTATTCCCTCAAGACAGGAGATGTATGTAGAGGAATTCACCTCAATGCACAAATGTTTGAGAACAAAGCTTTAATAAAATGTTGGTAAGATGCAGCTCCAGACAGCACCCTCATGTCTGGCTCACAGTAGGTTCTCAATAAATATTTGTTGAGTAAAGGAGTGGTTTTCATAGTGAGAATCTCTTGCTTATATCAGCATACACAGCATTTGTTAGTTTATCCCAAAATATTAGCTTTCTTCGTGTAGTTAATGCCAGAGCTGTATAAACTGAATAAACAAAATTGAATTACTAACAGTTTGAATTTTAGATACTCTTTAACAAAAGTATTCTAATACCTTTGGATGATGACTAGTAAGAACCCAAAAATTTGAAAGGTGTTTTCATTCTCAAGTTTTACAATGTTAGTAAACAGGCTGAAGATATTTCTCAAATGCCCAAGAATGTAAGGAAGCTCCGCAGATTGACCACCATTGTTTTTAATCACTCACTCTACCTATGATTTCACATTTCATTTTACCCTTAAACACTCCATGAGGTAGGTATTAATGCCTTCAACTTACAGCTGAGAAAAAAGAAACGAAAGATCCAGTGGATGAAGGATTTTTCTAAGAAAATGCTAATAAAATATGGCAATGGTGAGCCATAAAATATGAAGATAGAGCCATTAAAATATTTAGGTAATTCATACGTACTCCATACTAACTTGGCTTGTGTTCGTCAGTTAAAATTCTTAAAGGCTATGAAAAAGTTAGGCTTAAATATCCACTCAATTTTGTAAGAGTAACGATGTCTTGAAAACCGGTGCCCCTTAAGTAAGCTCTTTAAGTGTGCCTTCATCAGCCACAAATCAAGGAAGCGATGTCACAGACAACGGAAAAGCAAATGGGAGACAGTACAACACATTCCACTAAGAACGGTAAGTGAAATCTTCAGTGCAGCTAATGGAGAAGACTTGCCCTCCCAGCTGCTCTTAAAAAAAAAAAAAAAAAAAAAAGTGGGAGATTACTCTATGTACACATAAAGGGTTTCATAATCACCTTTTGTTAAAACATTTAGAAGGATCAGAATTTAACAAACATAATCTCATGTACACTTTAAAAATCAGTACATAACAAAGTTACTAAACTGATTTCAGTTACATCCAAGAAGGGACCGTTAGAGGACAATGGTCAGGCATGAGTGGTAAATCAGCAGCAACATGGGATATACAGCAGTGGTCCTCAAATCTGGGGGACCATCAGAATCACCTGGGGGGGTACACACAGATTGCTGGGCTCACCCCCAGAGATTCTATTGAGGTAATCTGGGATGGAGCCTGGGAATTTGCATTTTTAATAAATTCCCAGGTGATACTGAAACCGCTGGTTCACTGGCGCATACTTTGAGAAATACTTTTTTTTTTTAAAGATTTTATTTATTTATTTGAGAGAGAGAATGAGAGACAGAGAGCACGAGAGGGAAGAGGGTCAGAGGGAGAAGCAGACCCCCCGCTGAGCAGGGAGCCCGATGCGGGACTCGATCCCGGGACTCCAGGATCATGACCTGAGCCGAAGGCAGTCGCTTAACCAACTGAGCCACCCAGGTGCCCCGAGAAATACTTTATTCACAGAACATAGCACCGTAGAAGGCAGTGATTTTTAACCTTGGCTTTACAGAAGCATTAAGTAGGAAGCTTTCAAAACTCCACTCCCACCCTGCCCTGGCCACACCCAAAGCCAATTAACTAGGAATTGGGGGTAGGAGCCCTGGTATCAATATTTTTTCAGTCTCCAGGTGATGAGCTGGCAAGGATGAGAACCACTGATATGTGGGAAAACACACATGTATCCAAAAGTGCTTGTTAAGAAGAAAACATTTTGTAAACCACTGAGAATAGAATCACTGATGACCTGAGGATCCTCAATAAGCAATTATTCTTTCCTTTCCCTATATTCTCCAAAAGTGTATCATACAGGATCTACACAAGTAAAAATTATAATTTCCTGTGAGTCTATAGATCTATAGCGTTTAACATGAGTGGAGCTCTGTGTTTGTGGATTGCTAGCTGAAAGGAGCACATACAAATTTCGGCCACATTTTTTCTACATTTATATTGTTATTTATAAATCTGAAAATCTGTAAGGGTTTGGGTATATGTTATATATGTTGCAGGTATATTCTATAATTAGGAATAATTTGGAAGACATTTTTACAAATTCATTAAAAAGGTGAGAGAAGTATATCCAACCACAGAGAAAGAAGGAAGGTAGTAGACAATTAAATTTGTTTAGAGTAGTGGTTCTAAAAGCATGGTCTCTGGACCAGCAATATCAGCATCACCTGGCAATTTGGTACAAATATAAATTCTTGGGGCGCCTGGGCGGCTCAGTCGTTAAGCATCTGCCTTCGGCTCAGGTTGTGATCCCAGGGTCCTGGGATCGAGCCCCGCATCGGGCTCCCTGCTCAGCGGGAAGCCTGCTTCTCCCTCTCCCACTCCCCCTGCTTGTGTTCCCTCTCTCACTGTCTCTCTCTCTCTCTCTGTCAAATAAATAAATAAAATCGTAAATAAATAAATACTTTAAAAAATATGTATGTAAATTCTTGGGCTTCTACTCCAGATGTGATGAGTGAGAATCTCTGGGGGTAGGGCCCAGTGATCTGCATTTTAACAGGATCGCAAGGTGATTTTGATGCACGCTCAAGTTTCAAAACCACTGCTCTAAATTATTTATTATTTCCACGCATCTGCAAGAACCAAAGAGGCAAAAATACTACTGATCCAGTGTGTAGCTGTGTAGCTGCTATCCAGACCCACGTTGCTCTGATAACAGAGGTGCTTTTCTTAACCCAAAGCTCAATATCATTTCATCGTTAGAGCTTAATGGTGAAAGCAGAACTGATAGGAGGCCTATCTGGGAGAGTTTATTCTATAATTCCTCCACAAGCTCTTGTAACCTATTTCTACTTTGTACTCAAGACAGAATTAAGACTGTACAACTTGATTAACAAGGATAAGAACTAAGGAAAATCAACTAGCCAACCATCACGTGAGGCTGGAAGAGGGCAGGGAATTCCCAGGCGCAACACTAACCTTGAATCGTCCTCTTGAAGAATGCTTTGCAGGCTTCGCAGGATGCTACCCCATAGTGGTACCCAGAAGCGATGTCGCCACACACCAAACACAGCCTCTTGGGCATCGAGTTGAGCATGTATTCACACTTGGTCTGGGGGTCCTCGACAATGGTGCTGGAGCAGTCATCATACAGTTTCCTGACAGGCCCACTACCTCCTAGGATAGGAGCAGAAGGGTAGAGAGGTGGCGAGTCAAGTCCGTTCTGGTGGCCATTCATGGTTGAACTGTAGCTCCCACTGGCGTCCGAAGAGCCACCTGGGCTGTGGTGGTTGATGCTGTCCGTCAGGGAGGCCGGGCTGGAGGGTTCCGTCTTGATGAAGGACGAACAGCTGGAATCAATGTGTCGATCTTTGTTTGACATTCTGCAGAGAAGCCTGAGATGTAGGGAGATACAAAAGGAGAGAGAGAAAAAAAAGGAGAAAGGGTCAAACCCGGAGACCAAAAGAGGTAGAAAGAAAGAGAAGATTAAAAAAAAAAAAAAAAAAAGGAAAAGTAAAAGGGAAGGATGAAAGGTGGGAAAAAAAACAGAAGAATTCATATGTTAAAGACATTGCTCTTTAAGAGCCCTGCCTAAGAGCTGGGAGTACACATCATTCATTCTCTACTCAATATCTCTTGTTCTACAAGAAGGTAATCAGCATAAGGGCATGACAGGGTTACATCAAAGTGCCCAGACAGGCCATAAACAAAACCTCTAATGTGTCCAATTCCTTTTATTTTTACCTTTCTCCTGGAGAACCACTGTCAATAGTTAAATCAACACTCTAGATTCTAAATTTACCCATGGAAGAGGAGTGATTTAAAAGTCCGTATCATTTCCAAAATTGGATCTATCCTCACTCTACTCTTCCCTTCCACGTTCTGATGCTGCCATCATTTTATTGCAAGCAGAATCCAACTTTTATTTCCAAGACTGAACAGATGATTCCTCAGCTCTGTAATTACTGTTTGTCAACACGCTTCCATAAGCATAACTGTGTCTTTTATTGATCTGACTAAGACACATAGGGAATATATCCTCAATCACTTTGCTTCTTTATTTAAATGGCTCTATTTCATAGCCATTTAGCAATAGAGAAAGATATCAAGTATAAAATTCCAGCCAATATGGAAGGATGATACCCTAGAGCCCACAAAACTTAGTGAAACGATCACCAACACTGATTAATACATATGTGCGTATGCCTGCACGTGTGATTTGCCATTGTTTAAGAGACGAATCAGGAAAAGCCATTTGAGCCTTCAGTATACCTGTAAGTCCATAAATCTGACACTTTGTATTATATTCAGCAAACTAGGAATGTATCACATTTTGTCATGAAAAATGAGATTTGTAGGGACGCCTGGGTGCCTCAGTCGTTAACCGTCTGCCTTCAGCTCAGGTCATGACCCAGGCTCCTGGGATCGAGCCCCGCATCGGGCTCCCTGCTCAGTGGGGAGCCTGCTTCTCACTCTCCCTCTGCCTGCCACTCTCTCTCTCTCTCTGTCAAATAAATAAATAAAAATCTTTAAAAAAAAATGAGATTTGTGATGGTCCCTTCCCCCCTTTTGTCTAGTCTTTTAATATCAAACCTCCTAAAAGGAAATATGATGAGGCATCTAATCTGACAAACTATCTCTCTTATCTAGAAGAAACATACTGCCCTCTTTCTTTGTTGGACCTATGAGTGATTAAATTTCTGAAAAGGTAATTAGATGAAAAGATATAATTGGTCCTATTTTCTTTCCGATTAGCCATAGTGCAAAACCCCTTTTAGCAAAGTCTCTAAGAACATTCTGAGAGCCTGCTATAGAAACAAGAGGTGACAGTTGAGAAGGGGACTTAGCTAATTGCTTCCCAGTGGAAAGTTGATTTATAGGAATCCCACAGGGGTAATGGTCATTCACTAGAATTTGGGGGAGTAGTCACAATATAACCAAAGGGATGCAATTATCTCCACCACTATAAATCTAATGATATTTTATCATTGCCCAAATTTCATGTTCTCCTCCAGGTCCCCCTCCCCCCACTATCCTGTTCCTTTAAAGAAAAAATAAATAAGTAAATAAAAATTTCCTATTGGGGAAGTTCACTGAATTGTTCCAAGAAGGCTGTCTCAAAAGCAAAGCATCAAGAGCAAAAATTTGCCTCTTAACAAGTACACTGCACCTTGGGAATTTTGTTCTGCTTTCTAAAGTAAAACGGTATCAGGATGTGAAGAGTGCAAACAGGAAGAAGAAATCCACAAAAATATCTTCTCGCTTTCGCCCACCCACTTGTGTTGTCCTTTCCTCAAGAGCTAGCGAGAGAAAAACTATCCCCCTCGCCAGCCTGAACTACGGTGTCCTCTCCCCTCTGCATCTGCTGCCTTGTACCCGTCACTGTTAATGAGCGCTGTAATTAATAGATCGCTCTCCCTGTCTCCCTGCTTGCACTCTGGGCTAAGCACTTTTCCTCCAGTCAACGTTTGAAAGAAAGCGGGTCGGCACTGACTTACAGCAGCCCTGCGAATTCCTTTTAATTTAGAGCACTTACCCCACCACTTCACTTATTACCTTATAATTACTGGACTGCTCGCACATACATTATGATCTTGGACTAGAGTTAGAAGTTATTAGGGTACTAAAACATGGTTGCTCCCCTTTCCTCTCTCTGGCACTGAATTTCTCACAGCTATGACAATTAACTCTTTCACCATCTGCCCTCAAGGCACCATTTCTTTTTTTTTTTTTTTTTCCTTTTTCCAGAGGAGAGTGGCTTGATAACAAAACATACCACGTCTTCTCCAGGCCCTCTTTCCCCCCTCTCTCTTTTCTTGTATCATCTGTGGTCAATTTCATCCCAATTTTCTTTCCCTCGGGCTTTTCCTCATGGACCTCTACAGTTGGCAGAACTCTTGATTAAGAAACAAGGCCAGGAATTGCTTTCCTATTTATGGGAGGGTTATTTGCTAAGTCACCAAATGTTTACGTGTCAAATGCACGTTGTTAAAGTCCCTGAAAAATAGGGAGTCTGCAGCCAGCTGTCTCCTCCAAAATCTCAATCCGTGACTTTGCAATAGCCTGCACGGAAGCAAGGACGTTAGGAAGTGAAGTTGTCGGGGAAGTCTCTGGAAAGTGTCACTATCTTCTACACAAGGTCTGGCCAGTGTAGCTGTAAAAGAAACTGAGCAAACTGGATTTGTGCTGTAGGTTATATGTGTTTCTTTTCAGACAATGAGCTGCTTCCTTAATTAATACCTTTTGCCAAGTGGAAATAGGAACAGAGTTGCCATTTGTCACTTACTGTGTGGCAGGCACTGACCTGAGCACTCTACTCATATTACCTCATTTAAACCTCAAGACAACCTTGTGAGGGAGGCATTCCTCTTCAGGAAATGGAGCCTCAGATGTCACACAGTGTCCTGAAAGTCATAGAGTGAGTACGTGGGAATGTCAGGATTGGAACTCAGGTCCGATGCCAAAGTCCAGTGCAGAAATGTCATGAAGCCAACAGAGAATTTTTTTTAAAAAAAGCCAAGCAAGCAGGGGTAGAAGTGACACCACACACAGAGACCTACAACCTCCACAGCACCCCGATAAATGGAGAGGGACCGTGGTGGCCACCCCACCGGCCACAGGTCCACCCCAGCTGAGTCACCTTCTCCAGTGCTAGGAGTGACACCTAAACAGAAATCTCTGAAAGAACAAAGTTGTCTCCTAATTACTACTTAGCTCATTACACTGAACACTTCCTAGACACCATTACATTATACCCTAAAACTACAGCGGGGCTTAATTCTCTTCCTCTCTGTCTCTGAAATTCTACAGCTCTATTATTCAAGCCTGAAATATTCACAACTATCTATAAATTCAATTGTCAGCTGGTGGGTTTTATTCTAGACTTCACTTCAATCTAAAATTAGAGGCACTAAAATTCACATTAACTCTAAGAGGAAAATACTGAATAAGACTTTATTTCAAAAGAACACCTTTTTGTCAGAAAGAGCCATTTTCAAGATGATGGCTTTATCTGTAGCCAAAGAGAATAAGCCCAATTCTACATTGTGCTGTTAATGCAGAAATTTTAGGTCACACTGGATTAATACAAATCTAGTTAAGAATTACGAATAGAAATAACATGTGTAGAAAAATATGGGAAATATTTATTTTAAAGCCTCAGTACATTTGCTTTTATTTTATTATTTGAAGAGAAATGATGAGAAGCACAAGGGAGCAAGACAAGAGACTTTCCAAAAAAGTTCGGAGGAAACACCCTGAGAAAAAACTGGAGGGAGAAACAGCTATGTCGAAACCCACAGTTTGTTTCTGTATAAGAAACTAAGTTTGAGGGATTTGGGCGCCTGTGTGGCTCAGTCGGTTAAGCAGTTGCCTTCAGCTCAGGTCATGATCCTGGGGTCCTGGGATAGAGCCCCATCTTGGGCTCCCTGCTCCGCAGAGAGCCTGCTTCTCCCTGTCCCTCTCCCTCTGCCTGCCGCTCTGCCTACTTGTGCTCTCATATCTCTCTGTCAAATAAATAAGTAAAATCTTTTATAAATAAATAAATAAATAAATAAATAAATAAAATTTGAGGGATTTAACAGCCTTCCTGAGGCCAGGGTGAGTCCAGTCCTCTATAAAGAGGCATTTTTGGCATGGTTTGAGATACAGTCTCAGTAATTCTGATGATCATCCTTCCTAGCTTGGCTCAAGAGCCAGCAAGGGTAAAATTTACCTTTGGTGTTAGATACTAACGATCAGGCAAATACAACTTCTTACTTGCTGGACTATTTCAAAATGTAATTTTTGAAAGTTAATTAACTGTGTTAGATCCGTGAATGTATAGAGAGAAAGAAAAAGAATCAATTAAAGTGGTTGCTGTAGGGGGAAAGAAGAAGATAATCTGTAAGTTAATATTCAATTTATATTATAATTATCAAGCTTAATTGTTTTCAGAGACTCTACCTAGATACAGGTAAATGTGCGACCTTAAATGAATCGCCCTGAGTTAGAATTTCCACGCGCATGCGTCCATGTCCAACCAAGGTGGTCTGCATGTCACAGCAGCTTAGCCAATACTTTTGTTAAATGCTGGCATAACAACAATGTCCCACAGTCATATATATATTATATGCTTTTCATCAACAGATAAGTTCTTCAGCAGCTGTATTTCATCCTTTAAATTTTATACAAACTCAAAACTATTTGCTACTTTATTTCCCTACTTAAAAAAAAAAAAATGGTGCATGAAATTCTCTTCAGGAACATATATGCACAGGTCTTCTTTGGGTTTCCTAATTGTCAGACTAAGACAAGATTTTTTGAAACTTTTATTATACCCATACCAAGGATAGACACCTTTTAATAAGCTAAATAAATGCCAACTAAAGAAGTCACTATTTTATTTTCTTCCTTGTCATCCTTAAGGGCCCCAAAAGGTACCCATCTTCATTATAAATTCCAAACACTTTATATCAATTTGTATCCAAAAATTTCAGGTAAGCACATTGAAGACAGCAAATCTGCAAGTTTACAAATAGGAGAGAGAAATAAGAAGAGAGTCCTTAGCTTTCTTAGCGGATCACAGAATTTCAGGGTTGGAAAAGGTTTTCCGGTCCTGCTACCTAATCACTATCTATTCAAAATAGGAATGAATCTATGAGGACTGGCCAGTTTTCTACCTTCTGAAATCACCAGATTCAATATTTAAGTATTTTTATTTAAAGAAAAAAATAAAATATTAAAATAATATATTAGCCTATAGGTTTGTTTTGTTTTAATGTGCTCAGAAGGAAACTTCCAAGACTTATGCCAAGCTCCCTGAGTCCCAGGCTTCAGAGTCCATGACCCCAGCAGCTCCCTTTGCAGCCTGAGTTACAACTTCAAGCGTCTACTTTACAGTGAGCTTTTTTTTTTCCTGCTTCAACTAATTGCACTCTCGTAAAGTGGCAAAATGTGAATCACTTAGTAACAAAATGGGCACCAGCTGCTATTGTCAGAGAATGGTGATGCTGAAGAAAAGGGAAAGCAACCGAATGAAGTGTCATGTCAGAAATCAACGGTGCAACGTGTGATTTGAGAAAACATGACTACTTTACAGAGACAGGGTGTCATTATGGCATCACGGTAATACGATGCTTTGACAACTACTGGGTCTAACATATCATCATTGCATTAAGGTACACTGGCTTAGTTGGGGAAGGAAAAGAAAGGATTTTTTCTTTTAATAAGAAATATCTTAAGGTCTGCCTGGTTAACCTAACAAAAAGAGATCATTACTTGTAAAGGAAGAATTGTAAATCCTGACCCACAATGCTCAGAAAGAATAAAACACACGTGCACATATATGCACACACACTTCTGGATAATTTTAGGCCTTCTTTAATAAACCTTGAGGCCATCTAATGGAACAGATTTCTGCATAACAGGGATCGCAATCATTTAGTAACGCTGCTTCTTGATTCTTCGAACACATAACTTGCTCATTTAGTCTGAAAGAACTTACTCCATCAAGGAAGAGAGTAAGCAAACAGCTTCCTGCAAAGCTGGTGCTTGAGATGCTGACAAGAAATGGGGCTCGGTGGTGTGGGGACAGAAAGCTAGCTCCTTAAAACATTATCAGGGCCTCCATCGAAGCTGAAAGCTCCCCTAATTCTGTAAAAGGCTGTGTATTACACCAAAAAAGGAAATTTAGGACAATAAACAAGAGACTTTTAACCCATTTCTGGATACTCATTGAATAGCAAGCACCCCCTGAAAATAACTGCATAGCTAAAGACAAAATCAAGACCTGGAAGGATCTTGCTGCAATCCCACCTGCTTTTAGGGTTCTAGAGTTCAGTGATCTTCTCTTTTGCAATTTTGATCTGACATCACACTAGGCTGACCATCCTGGTTTAAGCACCGAAATCCCATATCCTGGAAACCCCTCAGTGCCAGGTAAATCAGGGATGGCTGGCCATCCACTTTGACAGGTAGACTCTAGAACACCGTACCTCCACCCTTGTTATATCTAAAGCAAAGGAAGGTAAAGGGAGAATCTTCATTTTCAGCAATGAAGGCCCAGAAAACCGGCTGGAGAAATGTACTAATAAGAGCATGCAGCCTAACAAGACTGGGGGTGTTGTAAGCACATGTGTTAGAAAATACCTATAAATATACCAGCATCCCATTTCATCGTGCCATGCAAGCTGGAGGCCACTGCTGATCACCTTGTTAAGTTATCCAGACTATTTTAGATGTAGGAAATTGCAGTAGCTTCAATTTGTATTGCCAGATGATTTCTGGTGCTTCCTGGTTGATAAACTTTATTAATGGGAAAAGAAATGGTCCTGTGATATCACAATGTGTTGCACATTATGATTGTTGACAGTTTCTGTATTTAAGGATTCGATCTGATGCAGAGGCGCTTAGTAGTGTAATTTATCCTTAGCTTGTTTTCTTGGACCTATTTCAATCTAAGGGTGAACATCCCTTGTTTATAGCTCTGAATACAGTAAGTGAGCTACTGGCAAATCAATAAAACTGTTAAATGCATAATAATGCCGGGTAATTGCATACATGACGTTTTGCATAATTAACTGTCTGAGCTTTTCTTTAATATAATGGGCACTCATGTAATATAGAGTAGCTATAAGTCTATAAAATATACACCGTTTATATGAACCATGATTCTGCTTAAAACTCTGGCTAATCATCTACATCAGCTTTGAAGGAAGAGCTCTCCTCCACTGCCAAGTCCAAATCAATTCTTATGACATTACTTTATAACTAACATGATATTTAACTGATGATGGCTATTAGCTATTATACAGATTACATTCAAGAAGTGTAACAGTGGGGGGAAAATACCATTTAGCTTAAACAAACTTCTGCCATGTAATCAATATTATTGAGGCAAATTAAGTGTTTTAACAAGTGTGTATATTTGCCCTAATGCAGCTTAATTAACTATATCCTCACAAGTGCCCAACTCCATGACACCTATGGATGTTAAAAGAGAATCTCAAGAAATGCCTAGTCAGAAATTCAAATGCACAACAGAAGCACAAACAAGCACAACTCCGAGCCCTAAGAATATTTCTTACCTTACACAAGTTACACTCCTGGGACCAAGAACCCTAAGGACCAGAGGGATTTAAATAGTGTCCCCCACTCTCAACCCACTTGGGTAGCAACTGCCCATGTGGTGATCACGTCATTCTTCCCAGGGCAGAGTGAAATAGCCTCGGGCAAGAGGTGGGAACCACTGCTAGAAAAGAAGGTTACGATGGGGTAAAAACTGCATAAGATAAATCATCAAAATGAAGCTTACGATATATGCTGAATGTAACATTTATTCGGTCTTAGAGATTTACTACGCTCATGAGCAGACCTCCTCCATAGTAAGCTTTCTAGAGAAAAGAAATAGTCTCCTACTTCTACAAATCTCTGGTCTTTCAAACAGAAATATGGATCAATAAAGTTTGCTTGTGTTCAGACAATTCCGTTTTCAAGCAGTCAAGGAGCACACTGAATAGAAAAAGCAGACACAACAGGAGAGGACTGACAGCTAAATGAAGACCTTCTGGCGGCATCTCACTAGAGGAGAAATAAACAGACATTCAACTCATAGACAGTCTATGCACTGATCTTTACAAATTACAATCGAATATAGATGCTTTACACACACACTCCAGTGATGGAGTTCACAAATCAAATCCAGGTCAATGAAAGCTCAGGCTGACTGAATTTCCCTTTCCCATTCTCTTTGCTACACTGAAACAGGAAATAGGAATGCTACCAGGAGTTGATGCAAGAATATTGAGATCATGGTATTGATGTCACCCTTTACTCAGTAAAGGGTGTTTTGTTTTGCAAAAGCAATTACAATGACCAATAAACCCACTGCCTTCATGGAGATAGGCCAGTTCACTTGGAGTGGAACTCGAAAACATACCTGAAACTGGGTGAATTGCAGTAGTGAGAAAATTTAAATACTAAGAAGGAATCATTGTTGAAATAAAGGTTGTGCATATATGGACATCTCTACACTAGACAGATTCACAGTGCAACCAGAGATAATAAACCACATCATCCCCTCTTGGACAAGTGGCTGAACTATACTTACACTTTTAACTTAATAGCTTCGTCTGCAGTGGTTAACATCTAGATGCAAAGGCAGCTGGTCTTGGGTGATCTATGAGGGCACAGGTTATGATTATATTCAGTTGGTATCATGTGTTGTTCGGCTGAAGTAGGAGAGTGGGGGGGGGAGGCATGGAAGAGGGGAAATTGCTAATTAATTAGTCCTAAATCTTCCCCTGTCCTCCTTTTTTGAACATTTCAGTGAGCTAGCTGCTTGAAGAGAAGGTGAAGTTGAAATACATGGACCACCATTTGCAGGTAAGGGAAAATAACATACATAAACACATATACCTAATTCAAGCCACAGAAACGACAGAGTTGTTGTTCTGTGGCAGAATTAGTTTCTTAAAAAGGGATTATTTAGCAGTGAGACAGCATCCAGTGAAGCCAAGGGAAGCCATCAACAAGCCTGGAGTTCAGACAGGAAAGACGTGCTTGTCATTTGTTACTCAAAGGTCCAAAAGCAAACATGCAGAGAAACATCCCTAAATCTTCTTTGCAATTCTGAAAAAACGAATTAAAAAAAAAAAAAAAGTACTACACCAGGGTTCCCACCGCTTTGCTTGTCTTCTTTCCCCTTTCTCAGGAAACCCGGCTTCGTATGGCACTTGACGACGTTAGGCAACTGGGTTCCAGCTCTGGATGTGGCACTGTGTGACCCGACGCATGTCACTGTACCACCTTCAGGGTCGTCACTTACTAACTGACAGGATTCGCCCACATGCTTTCTAAAGTAACTTCCGCCATTTAAAAAAAAATCCTATCTTACTAAATAAAAACTTACTTAATAAATACCACACTGGTCTGTAACTCCGATTAGATCTGAGAGGAAGGGCTACTGCACTAACGCGCATTCCCCACACCTCCAAGTCTTTGGCGCTGGCTGCTCTCAGATACCATTGGGGGCCATGGCCGTGCGTGCGCGTGCGCGTGCGCGTGCGCGCTGCAGGCGGAGGAATAATTACAGAAACCACTTGCTGCATAACAGCAACAACATTGAACTGAGGAATCGTTCCCAGTGGGCTCCAAAAGGACAAATACAGCAGTGATGATTTGGGGGGGCGGAACTGGGGAGCAGGACTCTTGGTTTTTCCTAGAAGTGGTTCTCTTTTTGCTCATTACATTTTTGGTGGGAGGCGTTGGCGGAAAGGGGCAATTCCCTGCAATCAGTGTTTAAGTGAATGTTTGTCCCAGTGTGTGACACCACGCTGTCAGCAAGCAGCAGGGCGCCGCTGAGTTGTTACTACATTTGATTTGACTGCCAGTAGGAAGCTTCATTTCTACCAACTGTTAGTTGCTCGCTCAAAGAATCTTCTCTTCATTTCTGGAGTGATTTTTTTTTCCCCCCTCTCTTCTATTTCCTTTTCCTTGATATGTGGTAAGCCCAAATGCCACGTGGATTTGTAAGAGAAAACGTGAGTTCTTGTTTCCTGAGCTTGTCAGACCTGAGGACCTGGACGTAAAGGGTCCAAGCAATTTGTTCGATATTTCTAGTCTCTCATTTAGAGTCTGCATTTTAATTCTGATTTCCCAGCTCATCGCAAGGTCAACACGGACATAATACTGGCTCTGCCACGCTGTGGTCACATCTTTTTACTTGGTGGGGTTTATTTTAGCCAGTGGAGCAGATATTTCTACAACCCTCATTAACAAAACAAAACAAGTGTTGTCACCTTCTCATGCAATTTGGTTGAAATAATTGCTATTTTTGGTGACTGCTTCTCACACTTTTCATAATTTTTCTGATTTGGTAACTTTCCCACAGCACATGAAAGCCTCTCTCCTTAAAAATAATGATTTGGGTAATTATGATTCTCAAATCGTGCCCCTGACAACTTCTGACAATGAAAAGCATCTTTAGAAATAACAAAAGCATGTGCAGGAGTAAAAAGGGTAGGGGGGAAAAAAAAGAAAGAAGAAAAATCCCTCAGAGATATGACGAAAATTCAGGCTGAATGGAAAAGTAATTAACACTAAAGAGCTAAAACTGTAATTAAGAAAATTTTCATTAAGGGGAGGCAGGTGAATCTGCTTTTCTAAATATGGCAAGGTGCTGTGTAAAAATAAAATAGAAGCAGGTTTCGGTGAGTGGAGCAGGAAAGCCATGTCTTTAACCAGATCAAATTCTCGAAATTGGCTGTCAAGACAGGATTGTTGTGATTTATACCTGTCTATCAAGTGCATGAACGGGACAGGCAGAGAGAACAGAGTCAAGCTGCTGTCATTTCCATTCGCAAAGAACCTTTAATTTCCACAGCACCATCTGTTACCAAATCTAATTCACATTCCCCCTTAATCTGGTTTAGTTCCATAATACTAATTCTTCCCCAACCCCTATGAACACAAACCACCACCAAAAAAAAAAGGCTTCGGTTCTTGGTGAGTGAGAAATTGAATATTATAGAGTTAAGGTGTTAAGGCTCCGGTGACTTAAGCGAAGCATGCTCTTTTCCATTAAAATGTATTCCTGGTAAAGGGATTTGTTTTCAGCCAATGCAGAGATATGAAATTGTTCATATTTGGGGTAAAAGAAAAATGCTGATATAAAAGTAGGCCGGGGACATGAAAGCAGAGGTTGTCATAAAATACAATTGTTGTCAAGTTTAGTCACTTTCAGAACTGGCTATAAAATCACTTTGTCATGGTTTTCACATAGACAAAGCCTGGAATTGTATTTTTGTTATGGAAACTCAAGAGAGTGATGTATATATATTCAGAAAGAGTAGAGCAGGGTAGAGGAAACACCTAGGAGAAATAGAAATGGAAAAAAATCATATATAATTTAAAATAAAGAGATGTGTATCAGTAAACACGCATTCACCTCCCTCGATCTAAGATTCTAATAGCGCATACTTTTGATGCACCATCATTTCCACTCTCAGCCAATATAATAACTGGCATTCACAATAATAAGGTTGTGGAGCTATAAAATTATAAAGTGCTTTCTGCATCAGAGAAAGATTAAACTATGCTCTGTAAAGATTTAGTGTTAAATGTATTTTATTGCTTTCTAAGTCTGTGAAAATTTGTTATCTCTAAAGGCAATAGTACATAAAGATCGCAGACAAACATTACAAAATGAGAAAAGATATTGTCTGAATATGGGGGTGAGAAGTTTTGATTACATGTTTAATCAACTGGCTCACTACCTAATTCTTCTATGAACATTAGAAGAATTATCTCTTTGTTCTCTAAGCCAGTAGGTTAGAACACTAGGTGGGTTCCATGATATCAATCCCTCAGTTTCAGTCGGTCATTGGAGAGGCTGTGATCGAAATATTTATTTTCATGGCAGCCATGATTATAACCCATGATTATCACCCATAAATACATTTTTTTTTGTAGAGAAAACTTTAATATGTAAAGTCTACCACTTAGCTGGAACTATCTTAATACCCAATTAAAAAGAAATCTTAAGTCTGTCATTTAAAGATACGTACTTTCAGGAAAGAATCTCTCATTTTACTGATGAATCTTCTGATTTACCAGGTATACATATATTTTCAACTATTAACTACAAGAAAAGCCTGATTTTTTAAGCAATTTGGGAGATTATAAAAGAAGATCAACTGTTTGCAACACCGTAATAAACGAAAAACCTTGAGACTAGAATAAATATGCTTATACACACATGAACATATATATATACATCACCTATACAAACACCAGCGGTCTCATAAATATAAGTGATTAAAGATAATAAAGATGATAAAATGTAAGATATGCTAATTTTAATATCCCTAAGTTTTTTGTAGCAATTTATATTTTATAATTTTAGGGTTTCTATTTACAGCTGTAAATTAAAGAGAAATTTTTATTTTCTTCTCACTCATAAGAATGGCTAAAATTCCTAGGTGATACCACTAAATACATGGGAGCAACTAGAACTCACCTACATTGCTGGTAGGATATAAAATGGTGCAATCTTTTTGGAATAAAAGTCTGGAACTTTCTTAAAAAGTTAAATAGACACTTAGCATATCACAATTCACTCCTATATATTTACTAAGAATGAAAACATATGTCCACATAAAGAACTGTACACCAATGTGTAATCACAGCCTTATTCATTACGGCCCTAAGCTGAAAACAAATCAAATGTCCGTCACTGATGAATAGATAAACAAACTGTAATATATAGAAGCAACCAAATCCTAGTCAACAATAAAAGAGAAATGAACTGTGAGAAACGCAACATCGCTAAATATCAGTGACATCCTGATGTGCAAAACCAAGGTAGATACAAGAGAGTACATCCTCGCAGTTTCTGTTCATGTAAGTTCTAGAACAGGCAGGACTAATCTGTAGGGATGGAAGTCACCAGGGGTTGTCTGGAGCAAAGGGTGGGGAAGGCCAGGAGGGGGGCATCTGGAAACCAGTGGTTGATTGTGTTAGATGGATCACACTTGTCAAAACTCATCTAACTGTGCATGGAAAATATCTATTTTGCTGTATTTATGTTTTATCTTAAAAAGTTGATCTAAAAACATTTTTTAAACAATAGGTTAAACTCCGTTACTTTGTATGACCAGAAGTTTCCACTGATTTCCCATATTCTACACCCAGTCTCAAATAACCACATCTAGCAAATTTTTCATCAACACCTAGTTCTATTTCTCATTTATACACAAGGACACCGTGGATCAGGGAAGGGAGACAAATGACGTATTGAAGCACACCCAGAATTAGAATAGAACCCAGTCCAAATTCTGGGTTTCCATCTCTTAGGCTAGATCTTCCTCTAACTTACTAATAAAGCAAGGGATGAAATAAAAATCAGACCCAAAGTGAATAATATTCTACTGATCAGAATGATAGACACCTTCCTGTTTCCTGTTTTTAAAAGCTTATAAAATATCTGGGGGCACCTGGCTGGCTCTGCGTGCAACTTTTCATCTTGAAGTCATGAGTTCAAGCTCCATGCTGGGCTTATGGCTCACTTAAAAAAATAAATAAATAAAAAATAAAAGCTTATGAAATATGTTACTGTAAACACAAATAATTCCATGCATTCATGAGGTCATGCACCTGACTTCATTCCTCATTGTCTTCCCCCAAAACATGGCCCATTTTAAAATGGCCTTAGGTAAGCGATATGTGAGTGGCAATGTGGTGGTATGTCTTTGTTATGTAATTCAAGGTGGGCTCTGAAAAAAAGTTTTCCTGGCTTGGTTTTGTGTTTGTGACAAGGAAGTAAGTACTATGGGAGATAGGATAAAGGCAAAAAATGAGATTTTAAGAAGTGGAAATAAAGGGGCGCCTCGGTGGCTCAGTCATTAAGCGTCTGCCTTTGGCTCAGGTCATGATCCCAGGGTCCTAGGATCGAGCCCCGCATCGGGCTCCTTGCTCAGCGGGAAGCCTGCTTCTCCTTCTCTCTCTCCCCCTGCTTGTGTTCCCTCTCTCGCTGTGTCTCTCTCTGTCAAATAAATAAATAAAATAAAATAAAATAAGAAGTGGAAATAAAAGGAGATTCATCTGATCCTTTAAAATAGAGTTTGGATATAAGTATAAACAAAGTAAAAAGTGTTAGGGGAGAAGGTGCAATCTATAAATCCTGAGTAGGTAAAATTATGCATTCCAAGAGAAATGTAGAATTTCTAAGAAGCTTCCACGAGAGAAAACTTGTAGAGTAACTTAAACAAATTAAAAAAATTTATTTCATCCCCAATTTACCAGATGCTTCACAAGTAAGACTATCTGGATGACTTTCCTTAGCAGAGAAGGAAATAAATCACAAAGCACATTTCTTCCCTTTCTAACTTTCCTACACACACATTACAGCATTTAGTACTAGCAGGGAGAAACAGCATGATTATACAGCTAATACCTATTTTCCTGAAAGGAGGCTTCTGCAGAATTATAAATTTGTGTGTATTCCTGAAGACAAATCTGGACAAGCTTATGATCTATTCCTTCCAATGCCTCCACACACTCTACAGGTTGGCAACCAAGCCCCTCAGCCAGGGAGTCCAGATCTCACCTTCCCTTCAGCCCCCAATCTCACTTCTCCCCACCTTGAACCTCCTATAAATGCTGTGCTTCACAATATCTAATTCCGACACCCAACAGCTTCCCCTTCTTTCTGGAATGCCTCCCCCTGGTCCCTTGCCCCATCCACTGGCTAGCACCTACTCATTAGTAAAAACTCCACTGACTTATTAAGTCTCCACAAGTCTTTGCTGACACTCCTTCCCTCTGATGTCCCCATAATACCATGAGCCTGTTTCTGCAAATGCACTTCGCACATTGTGCTTAATGTACGACTGACCTTTGAACAACATGGGTTTGAATGCAGCAGGTCCACTTACATGCAGATTTTTTACGGTACAGTACTGTAGATGTATTCTCTCTATCTTATGATTTTCTTAATAACATTTTCTTTTCTCTAGCTGACTTTATTGTAAGAATACAGTACATAATACATACAACATACAAAATATGTTCATCGACTGTTTAGGTTATCAGTAAGGCTTCAAGTCAATAGTAGGCTATTAGCAGTTAAGTTTTGGAGGAGTCAAAAGTTATAGGCAGATTTTCAACTGTGTGGGGTGTTGGTGCCCCTAATTCCTGTGTTGTTCAAGGGTCAACTATATGTTCTTATATTTCTGTCCCTCCACTTGGAGAGAATTATGCCTTAATTGTTCTCTATCTCTAAAATTTCACTCTGTGCCTTGGTTGTTGAATGAATGAATAAATCATGAATTCATATACACACTAAAAGTGGTGGGCTTTGAATTTGAGAGCACAAATTTCCTAAATTAAAGTGTTGTTCCTATCATCTCATGAATCTGCAAGATAAAGCATAGAAAAGCTATTTTGATATCTCCTTAGGTCAGAGTAAATCTGCCAAGAGATTTGATTTAACACATAACAAACAAAAAACAAAACAAAAAATCCCTGCAGGGCAGAGTAGTAAATGACTCTAAGATTTTTAATCAGAAGACCTGGCCTTGCGGTCGACGCACTGTCACGTGGGCTCTGACATGTTATCTACAAACATCAGTTGCTGAATCAGCTAGTGGCAAGGGTAGCTCATAGTAGGTATGAGAAGATCAAATGAAAATTATGTGCAAAGGCAGCACTGAATTTACAAGGATATCAGTAAGCAAAAAGAAAGAGATCATTCTAGGATGAAGAAGGATAGTCCAGAAGTGGGGGAGGACAGGGTAGGCTCAAAGAAGAAAGGAGGCTGTGGTTGTGTGGTTGTGAAGAATACTATAGGGGATCTGCAATCAGCTGTGGGTTCAGAAAGCAGGTTGGGGCCAGACTGTGGAAGGTTCAAAATACTACACTATGCAGAATAGATGTCATTTTGTAGGTGCTGAGAAGCTGCTTAAGAATTCTAAGGAGAGGGGCGCCTGGGTGGCTCAGTCGGTTAAGCGACTGCCTTCGGCTCAGGTCATGATCCCAGGGTCCTGTGATCGAGTCCCACATCGGGCTCCCTGCTCCGCGGGGAGACTGCTTCTCCCTCTCCCACTCCCTCTGCTTGTGTTCCCTCTCTCGCTGTGTCTCTCTCTGTCAAATAAATAAATAAAATCTTAAAAAAAAAAAAAAGAATTCTAAGGAGAGGGGCACCCGGGTGGCTCAGTGACTGCCTTTGGCTCAGGTCATGATCCTAGGATCGAGCCCCGCATCGGGCTCCCTGCTCAAATAAATAAATAAAATTTTTTTAAAGATTTTATTTATTTATTTGAGAGAGAGAGAGAGAGAGAGAGAGCACATGGGGGCGGGGTCAGAGGGAGAAGCAGACTCCCTGCTGAGCAGGTAGCCCGATGCGGGACTCGATCCCGGGACTCCAGGATCATGACCTGAGCCGAAGGCAGCCGCTTAACCAACTGAGCCACCCGGGCGTCCCAATAAATAAAATATTAAAAAAAAAAAAATTTTAAGGAGAGGGGCGCCCGGGTGGCACAGTCGGTTAAGCATGGAACCCTTGATTTCAGCTCAGGTCATGATCTCAGGGTCGTGAAATCGAGCCTTGTGTCGGGCTCTTCACTCAGCTCTGAGCCTGCTTGAGAGTCTCTCTCCCCCTCTCCCTCTGCCCCCCCCAAATAAATAAATAAATCTTCAAAAAAAAAAGAATTCTAAGGAGAAAAGAGACAATTTGTGTTTTTATTAAACACAGTTTTGGCTGAAGCACTGCCCATTATTCATTCACCCTGTTACATTTTAGGCATGTAACCTGATAAAACAAACAGGCCAGATCTCTGAACTCACAGTGTGTAAAGCCCAATTAGGAAGCTATTATATCCATCCAGATAAATGATGAGGAAAACCTGAGTGAAGATAGTGGCACAGAGAATGAAAAAAGAAAAAAGGGAGATAAATATTATAAGCATCATCAAAAGAGGTTTTTCCATCCCTAGTGATCCATAATATATAAGAATCAATCAAGCTAAAATTCCTTTGACAAACTAGAATTTTTTTAATAAAGTATAATATAAAAACAAATTAACACCATGTGATGAAACAGTTCTTTATCTTGACCATAGTGGTGGTCACAGTAGTAAAACTGCTGAAATCTGAATAAGGTGTATAGATTGTATCGGTATCAATCTCCTGGTTGTTATACTGTACTATAATTATGCAAGATGTCGCCACTGAAGGAATTTGGGTGAATGATGTGGAGACTTCATTCAACTGCATGTGTCTACAATAATCTCAAAATAATTTTTGGGGGTACGCACCTGCGTGGTTCAGTCAGTTAGGCCTCTGGGTCCTGGGATCGAGCTCCGCATCAGACTCCCTGCTGAAGGAGGGCGTCTGCTATCTCCCGCTCCCTCAGCCCCTCTGCTCATGCCTTCTCTCTCTCTCTCAAATGAATAGATAAAATCTTTAAAAATAATAATAATAATTTTTTTTAAGGAGGCTCAATACCCAGTGTGGAGCCCAATGTGAGGCTTGAACTCATGACCCTGAGATCAAGACCTGAGCTGAGATCAAGAATAGGACACTTAACCAACTGAGCCACCCAGGCATCCCTCAAAATAGTATTTTTTAAATTAGCATTTACCTAGGAGACATGGACGACAGCACCTATTTATTTGACTTTGTATCTTCAGCACTCTGTATTATGCTGAACTCATATTAGCTACCTAATAAATTTGACACTTAGTAGATTTGTATTGAATACATAAGTAAATAAACTGCAAGGTATTATGTCAATTGAAGGCATCATTTTTTTATTAATGTTATTATAAACCTGATCCCATGGGTTTCTCTGTCTGGCTCATATGTGTTTATGACATTACTTTAAATAACGAAACTCTGACTGTAGATACCAGTTAGTCAAGGTCAAAAAGACGATGGTATAGATGGTCCTCTATTCTCCTACTTCTCAGAGAGTGTACTGAAGTCTCAAGATAATGCTAAGAAATATTGACATGATTTCCCCTATGCCCCAAGAACATATATGGAAACCATTTTTTTCATTTTCTCTTTAATGCTGGGGAAAAAAGTTAGTCACACACTGGTTCTCAAGACAATCTTGTGGGACAAATTTTATGTCTACTTTACAAATGAGGAAACAGGACAATGACAGAGCCAGAACTTGAACTTGAATTTTCTATGTCTAAACTCTTTACTCTGAATTACAAAATGCTGCACCATAGAGATTTCATAACAATACTTTATAACAGCCAGCTAAATATCTCAATTGTAGTCATACCTATAATTACCAATACTTGAATCTTCTTAAGATTTTCTTTTTCTTTTTTTTCTAAGATTTTATTTATTTATTTGAGAGAGAGAGACCACGTGCCCAAGTGGGGGAGGGGCAGAGAGAGAGGGAGAAGCAGACTCCCCACAGAGCGGAGGGCCAGATGCGCAGTTCAATCCCAGGACCCGAGCCGAAGGCAGACGCTTAACCGACCGATTCCCCCAGGTGCCCCAGGATTTTATTTCTCAATGGTTTAATTTTTTAAAAAACTGTATACTCAAATAAGTGCTATGATCTACCTTGATGACTATTTGAAGCCACAATAACAAAAATGTGACCAAAATGAAACAAAAGTAGCTTAGTTCTTAAATGACCAAGAACAAAGAACAAGCTAAACAGTCAAAATGACTGAACAACTTAGAAAATACTATATTATTTATACCAGAGAAAGGAGAAGGCTAAAAATACTATATTATTTATATCAGAGAAAGGAGAAGGCTAAAGTATGATTATTATTTGCTACAAGAATAGGATTACAGCCTTCTAATAAGGAGAAACTGACTTATTTCACAGCATGGAAAACCACGGCTAGATATTAAGTAGAACTTCCTGGCCAATTAGTTGTTGTAGTTAATTAACTGTATCAATTTACAAAATCAATATATATTAATTAGCTCACTATGCCTCAGTTATCTCTTAATTAAAGTGGGGGCACTGATTAATACCTATACTACCTACTGCACGGGAATGTTGAGACTCAAAAGAGAAAACATATGAAACTCTCGAACAACTTTAAAGCCTTATGTAAATCTAAACTGTTACTATACATTTGTACTTGGAGATTTGTTGCGATTTACGTTTGTTTAAACATTTTGATAATGCATTCTGACTTCTACTGATTTTTCACCAACATTAGCTCTACAGTATCACACAACATGATTTCCTCGTACCTGAGATTAAGAGGTTGTTTTTAGCAGAGCTTTAAATCAGTTCACAAATCTTTAGTGAGTGTCTACTATGTGCAAGAAATGGTGCTGGCTATGAAGAGTAATGGGATCTTTTTCCAAAGGAAAATGTGAGTTTCAGAGAAGGTCAAAATTTCCATGCTAAGAATTACAGTTGTGTGGAAGCTACCCAAGAAACTAATGAGGTTAGAGCCCTCCATCAGATTCCATGCGGATAACAATTAATTTAACACAGGTCTGGGGGAAAATGTAGTTAAAGACAACTTCTGAAACCACTTAACTACATTCAACCATCTCAGCCACTAACCACAAGGAGAACGAGACAAGACAGTGTGGATAAACCTATAACCACTTCAGAGTGGGTGACTCCTCTGACTAGAGGCAGAGTCTTCATGCAAGAAGCATGGAAAACTGGAGTTACTCCAAGGCATGATATTAGTTACAATCGTTTTCAGCCTCAGCACCTGCTAGGTCCCACTCTGAGACCTCAGTCCCTGCCTCCTCCACTTGCCCCCTGTGCGAGGCTCTCCTACGACAGTCAATCTGTCCATTTTCCAGAAGGCAAACAGACAGGGCAGGAATAGTCTTGTTCTTACCCAAAGTCCAGGAGGGAATATTGAGGGAAAATAGAAAAAGGGAAAAATTTGTGCAGTCTCTCATGAAACACTTGACCAATGTTACATAGTAGCTAACTAGTTAGATACGTAAGATTTCAAGGCTCCTCCTGAAGCATAAATGTCCTCAGGCTTCCACCTGAGCCTGTTTAATGGGAAACCACAGAACTCACAGTAAGTGAAGGTTAGTGTGTAGACATGAACTTTTCAGATA
Source organism: Neomonachus schauinslandi (assembly GCF_002201575.2). NCBI lineage: Eukaryota > Metazoa > Chordata > Mammalia > Carnivora > Phocidae > Neomonachus > Neomonachus schauinslandi. The sequence goes on along the minus strand of NC_058408.1, from coordinate 14,682,851 downwards.
AGGAAACTAAGGTCCATGGTGAGAAATAAACTTGGGCGGGCGGTGGGGGGAGATCAGAGACAGGACTGGGAAGTGGAGTAAGGAGTTTGCTTTCATCACTTCAGAAACTCCGTGTGAGAGGTGGAGGGATGCCTCTCTCCCATGCCTCAGGAACCCAAAATTCTGTGAGTGAGGAAAATGGAGGCTTCAAAAATATGAATCTCTTGAGAAATGGTCACTCCTGTCTTAGCCTTCCCCCACATGTACATATTTCTTCCCACTCTCCAAAACTCCGCTGACAGATGAGCAGGCTCAGATAATAATGCTGACTGATGCTGGGAACTTTATTCATTCATCCGTCTTTCTATCCACGGAACCTCACGAAGCTGAGGGCTGCATGCTGAGGTCATAGCCAGCACATAAATAAGGTCATCCACTTATTTACCTGCTTTGCTATATCAAATATGCTGTCAAGCCTAAACTAGACAATCTACTAAAATATCTGTCGCAAGAAAACAAATAATGATAGTCAAATGATGGTGTGTGATTGGTTGACTATACGGAGTACAAGGGGTTGTTACCCTCGTAGTTTTATTAAATATGAAAGCAAAAGATTTATGCTATGGGTGATAAGGGCAAGAATGCTGTAAAAGTGAGAAAATATGGCAACAGTATGCTGTACATCACCAATGGGATAATTATTTATCTAAAAAGTTGGCATTCTTAGACTTCTAACATGCAGTGTGTGAAATTCATATATTCAAAGGAGACATCATAATAACCTGCCGGCTGGTGGTGATGGATAGGTTTTTAATCCAAATGACCACAATCTTCAGTCTGCCTGTCATGGAGGGCCAGGAAAAAATGGAATTTTCCTTTCATAACTCTTGATGTTGAAAGAGGAAAAACCTGGAAGCATGATAAGTGGCTCATTCCAATGGACAAATGGACATGGAGCTGAGAGAATGAGTGTGAAAGAAGTCATTGTTCCCTAACTAATACCATTTTTACTTGTTACACTAAAAAAAAAAAAAATGAAGCAAAGAATGATTTCTGCCTCCTTCATGTCTGGAAAGCACAAGTTCAAACTGCAACAAAAGCTGGAAAGTCTTCAACACTGGGTGAGTTCATTTACAAATCACCCCTTACTAAAAAGAGTCAGGCAAAGAATGGTATAATATTTGTCTATTAATTAAAACTTACTGTACAAACACAGCAAGAAGAGTTGATGCTGTAGTGCTTTATTGACTAGAAAGCCTCGCCTATGGATTTCCTCCTTTGGGGTTTAAAGGAATTCCTATTTCTCATTTACAGTCTATCAGAAAACGTATATGACCTGTATTTTTTAATTTATATAAATCCATTCAGTCAATCAGCCTGGGCTGAAATTTAATGGATGTATCAGTCATCGTTGGTCCGGGGAGAGAGAACGAGGTACCAACGTCTACCACCTGTCTCTGCTTCTTCCATTATATTCCCCCTTTTTCCTGCCTCACCAGCTCCAGTGTCTCCCTCAACTGCAAGCTAGGGCTCTTCTGAGGCTGTTGTTTTTAAAGAAAGAAATCGGAGTGCAAATAAACTGAGGGAAATACAGAAGACCCTTTGGCTATTTCAGTTTTTAAAAATCTTCATTTTCCTATCTATGTTATGGCAATTTTATTACATACTCAGCAAATTTACAGTAACAAGATGTTCCCCTGACAAATTAATCACTTTCCAAGCATTTTATCATATAAATAAAATATCACCACTGGAGAGTAAAATCAGCTCAACCAGTTGCTTTAACCCTTCCTTCAAGAAATTCACCTGCAATAGATTGAAGACCATCTCTCTTTCTCACTCTCTCTCTCTCTCTCTCTCTCTCACACACACACACACACACACACACACTCATTCACACTCTTAAAAATATGAGCTGGGCACTCAGTACTGGTAACAAGGCTTATAGGGACTTCTAACTTCACAAACCAAATTGCAGTGTTTACTGGATTAATATGAAAGAGAGGTATGCCTATGCTTTTTAAAGACAGAAGAGACTGAAAAGAAAAAAAAAGATAGGAGAAACTAAAAACAAGAGAACCTTTTCTAATCTGCTAGAATCTACACTTTCTCCATAGTTTTATTTCTACATTTCCCTAATAATAATAATTAAGTATTTATATTTTTATAGTCCTATTCTTACCCTAACATTCTAGGCAGGGAAGAAAATTGCAAGCGGCTAGGTTTCTGTCTTTACTTTGCTTTCCCCTTTGCTAATTTCAGAAAGTGAATCCAGCAATTATAAGTAGTAGGAGACTGATAAGGAGTCACACATGCACGAGAAATAGGTTCAACTCAAGCTTCCCTGACTAATCCTTATTATGACTCATTTCAACTTCAGAATTTGTCGGTTGAGGTAAGAAGCTAATTTGGCTTTGAGAAGTGAAATCTCAGTTTTGTACTTTCCTTCTAGTGCTACTAACAACCCCATTATTAAGAGCAAAGTAGGAGGGGCATGAAATTTTTATTGAGTGCCCACTCTCGCCAAGCATTTTTTTGCATGCTATTTTATTAGATCATTAAACTTAACATATTTTAAGGAACAGCATAAATTTCTCTGGCTTCCAAACCCATAGTCTGTAGCATAGTATCTTCCATCCCAAAATAAAGTACCATGGTATCTTCCATCTCAAAATAAACTGCATTATTTTTAAAACCTGTACCCAACATGACCCTCAAACTATGACCCTGGGATTAACAGTAAGACATTCTGCCAGGTCTTGACAAGAAATGGTAGCAGAAAGGCCCTCAGAGAGACTTCTCCTACCTGCTTCATCCCTGTGTGTGCACAGATGCTGCTCCTTCTGTTTGCACTCATCAGCAGATCTGTCTCTTCTCTTGCCATCGGTTCTGTCCCATCAAATACAACCCAGCTCTAATCTACATATTTTAGGAAAATAAAAAAAATCTGGCATCATACCTGGGCCGGTTGTGGCACCCCAAAATAAAAGATGGCCAGGCCATGCTGACTATCTTCAGTGCTTAAGTAAATACCATTCTATTACTAGCCTCGCTTTGGGGCAACCCCAAATAGTCACCTTACCGCCCCACTTAAAAGCCCATAAAAATACCCATGATTTATTATTACTATCCCTCTTCTTCTCCATGAATGGGGTAATAGAGTTTTTTATGGGAGGCTATTAAGGAGCAACATGGATGCTACTATTTGCTACTTATCCCATATAATTAATAACACCGTAACTGTTACTAGAGTGCAGTATTTAAAGCAGCTAGCCTTCCGGGCGCCTGGGTGGCTCAGTTGGTTAAGCGACTGCCTTCGGCTCAGGTCATGATCCTGGAGTCCCTGGATTGAGTCCCGCATCAGGCTTCCTGCTCGGCAGGGAGTCTGCTTCTCCCTCTGACCCTCCCCTCTCTCATGTGCTCTCTCTCATTCTCTCTCTCTCAAATAAATAAATAAAATCTTTAAAAAAAAAAAAAAGCAGCTAGCCTTCCATAAATATAGCTGATTTGACTAAAGTGTTAATGGTAAATTTCAAGAAGAACCACTAAAAGGCGATTTACTTTTGAAATATATAATATGTTACACAAAGGCTTTTATTAACATTTATTTTATTTATTTTTTGGTTCTAATGAAATCATTAGACTTACCAACTGACTACATAATTACAAAGTCAACACTCCTAAAAAGCAAGTAGTAACACTAATTAATTTCCTTCTGGGTGTTTCCTTGACAGCTTATGAAATTTCTCTCTTAAAATTCCTTGCAAATATTTGGGCACAAAGCTTTCTCTAAAAGTTGATATTCACATCTTTAAGTAACACCTTCAATGAAAATACCAATTGAATAAAAGTAAAATTAACATCCATACTATGGATCTTCTGGTCTTATGAGAGAGGATGAAAGAAAAAATCTGTAAAATGGTAAAAAATGATGTTCATAGCAAGTGTGATGTGTCAATTACATGTTCGTACACTAAGTTTCCACTGCAATTTATGGAAATAAACATACTCTAAACTTCTCCTTTCATGACGAATACACTTTTTATCATGATCACAGGGTAAAGTTAAGTTTTTGTGTGTGTTTGCCTGTGTTTCAGGCAAAACTAACGCAGTTTTTGTGTGTGTTTGCCTGTGTTCCAGGCAAAACTAACGCAAGCACAAAATCGATGCAAAAACTAACGCAAGCACAAAACTAACGCAAGCACAAAATTGACAAAATTATATGCATGTGAATTATTCAAAGATAACATAAAGCTAGCTCTGCCCAGATTAGATCAGAGAGACCTTCTAACACCCAAATGTCAGGATACGAAAAAAGATAAAATAATGCTCTGGAGGACTCTTGCCTGTACGTCTTAAATGAAATCAAAATTTTAAAAAACGAGCAATACAAGTCGTGGTGAATAAGAGCAACGAAGGCAATATGTAAAATGTTTGTGTTCTTCTTTTTTATTTTTTTTAAAGGTTTTATGTATTTATTTGAGAGAGAGAGAGAGAGTGCGCAAGAAGGGGGACGGAAAGGGACAAGCAGGCTCTGCATTGAGTGCGGAGCCTGATGCGGGGCTAGATCTCAGGACCCTGAGATCATGACCTGAGCTGAAATCAAGAGTTGGACACTTAACTGACTGAGCCACCCAGGCGCCCCAAAAGTTTGTGTTCTTGTACAGATATATTTAATTTTTTTTCTAAAACAGTTCATTACTTTGTACACCAACAGAGCCTCAAAATATCTGTAAGTGTCCCCTTAAGTTACCAATTAAACATGGGGTCAATTTCCGTTTTTGCAGTTAACGGCTACCACTAATACCTACATGTTCCTTCTAAGTAATTCACCTCTCTGTCAACTTTGTCCTCTGCCTGGCAAGAGGAAGCATTCAATCAGCAGCAAATAGTACCCAAGTGACTCTAGGAGGAACAGGCTGTTTTTCAGGAAAAGATAATTTAAGAAGAGTAAGGAAAGGTCCCTGTTACTAATGGTGGGAAATATACTCTTTTTTTGGGGGGGGAGAATTTTTATCATGGCATGTTCTCAAAAGCTGGGGGGGGGGGGTCATGTGATTCAGTGGAGGAGAAAGCGGGCTGGGGGATCCAAGGAGGAAATGTCAGGCCAAAGACCAAAGATGAGAGAGCACGTGAAGGGATGAACTAGCTGTTGCCTAATGGTCCTGAATTTTATTTAATGCCCTTAAATTTTACGGAGCTACTTGGCTGAAGACAAATACCTCATTTTCTTTGACACCAGAAAATGGTTTTTAAATGCAGATAAAAAGGAGTCATCTCAAATACTTTTTGGAAAGACTGGTTATAAATAAATTTCCTTGAATAAAAAGTACTTTATTTGAACAAAGATGAAGTGGGTTACTGGTTCTATTTTGAATTAGCAGTATGATTCATTCTCATGCATATTTTGCTCCAGATAGATGTTGCTTATTTAAGTGCCTGGCTAGAGCTTTACTGGCTCAAAAAAGCAGATCCATTAACTTTCCTTTGCAACTGAATGGAGTCAAATGGGATGGAGTGAACAAACCCTAAAGACTCCAGTCTATTCTGGAGCACAAGACGTCACACCGCTTTCTATACATATAGAACCGGGAAGAAAATATTCACAAACACATTCTTTTTTTCATGCTCTCTCAAACCCCTTTTTCAGCCTGCAGTTAAAAAATTAACAGGCTATAAATAATATAGAACCTTATCCATACATCTGTATTAATCTATAAAGTAAAATACGAGAACAGTGGATAAAGAATCATAAATTAATTTAACTGAAGCCCCCATTCCCACCCTAAATTTATAGTATCCTCTCAATGAGTCTCAGAAAAGAAAACAGGAACAGTCCGTTTCAATTCTGGGGACCACCAATTCCATTCACAGTTCCAAATCTTCATTTACTGTTTAGAACATTTTTTTCATTTGAATTCCAGTATAATTAACATATAGTGTTAAATTACTTTCAGGTGTATAATATAGTGATTCGACAATTCTATACATTGCTCAGTGCTCATGACAACAAGTGTACTTTTTTTTTTTTGAGTAATCTCTATGCCCAACGTGGGGCTCGAACTCACGACCCTGAGACCAAGCACAGCATGCTCTGACTGAGCCAACCAGGCACCCCTACAATTTAGAATATACAACCTAGATCTTACTAGACTTCAGTGACAAGTATAGCCTTATAAACCCATCTTGTTAGAGACATATGATAAGCTTTCCTTATTTCAATAATGTATTTCAGTATAAATGACTTTTTGACTCCAGTTTACAATTTAAGTAGTTCATTTTGCATTAATCAGGTAATTCCCCTCCATGTGGTTTATGCAGACCCCCAAATACAAAGTCATACACAGATTTCTAGGACTGAAGTCTTCGATTTTATATTTAGTATATATTCAAGTGTACGTTGAATTCGGTAAAGTGTTTTGTACATGATAGCTAACTAGAATATTTTTGACTGGCCACATATACAAATAAAAATTAACACAGAAATTTATTCTAATTTTTCTGTCTAGTAAAAAAAAAAAAAAAAAGGACACAATATATGTAAGTCACAATTCACTAAAAGTCAAACGTGTTGCCCCCCCCCCACACACACAAAATCATCTGTTTCAGAAAGGACACACAGTTGTTTTACTTCTGCTAAATCAATGCCTAAAAATATTACATTTCATCAGTTTCACTTATGCTGAATGTCCCCAAAGGTTCCCTACCTGAAGCTGGCCATATTTTAAGTGCAAAGCAGGCTGGGTGCTATCTAAATCTAGATAAAACTCATTGGGTTGTAATCTGCACAATGATCTATACATCTAAATCTATATGCAAATCAAATGCTTCCGTGCATTCGAGCATTCCAAAGCACCCAGGGCTAAGGGATCACACACAAGGTGCTTTCAGACCCTTCCCCTGTTACCCTTCTCCTTTCCTTCTATTTATTTATACTAGCTACCTAAATAATTCACACCGCCTGCTTTTCAGCCCGAATGTTCCTCAGAAGAGGCCTACAATGAGCTATTGCAGTCACCAGATGGACTCAGAAAAGCAGCAGGTGGGGCAGATGGCAAGGCGCCCCGTCTGATGCTGCTTGCTTCGGCATGGACTGCGTTTTCCTTCCAGGTACATTATCATCATCCTAACACTGAGCGGTGTGTAGTTTGGGGGTGGGGTGGAAGTGGGGCGCTGGCAAATCCTTTACATGCAGTATTAGAGGAATCATAAATTACCAGCTGCCCTCTTCCTCCCTGCTCCCCACCCCCTAGCAACCCCCGATGTTTTAGGCTGTTGCTTTGTTAGTGGGTTTTCTTTCTTTTTCTTTCTTTCTTTCTCTTTCTTTCTTTCTTTTTTTTTTAAGACTTTGGTGAAGGTTCCACAATGCATTTTGGCACTTTGCATAAAGAAGGATGCATCACCCATTGCAAAATTTTACCTCAGCTTAATAAAAAATAAAGAAAGGGGGATTAGAGGGAGTGACACCGGAAAAGTCATGAAGACTGTGGGGGGATAAATGTATTTTCACAAATATTTTGCAAAAACCACCAATGCAGGGAAAACATAGGTGAGTTGATGACTCAGTTTGCGTCTGCCGTGTCTCACATAAAGGTAAGCTGCCCTTTGCATGTATCTATCGAGTGGAGGAGATAAAAACTACAATTCTATAGCTTTTTGGCATTACAAAAAATATTAGCTATACCTGAACCGGGGCAAATCTTTGCCTTCTATTTCCGGTGTCATTTCCAAAAGTGTGGCATTTCCCCTCCCAAGTTTGTACTTCTATAGCACTGAAATACACACAAAAAATCGCATTGCCTATCACCTGCAACTGGAAGCTTATAACATCATGATGCCCAAGCTATCATGAGACAGTCACTCAGTAGCATGTAGTATAGATTTTAATTGAGCATAAACACTTGACAAAAATTCTCCGGAGATATTTCTGGCATATTCTGAGGGGCAATGGTACCACAATACCATGATTTTAATCCTTCTATAAACTTAACTGATGCCAATATAAATCTTATCACCTAACTTCACTAATCATCTAATTATAAACACCTAAAAATGTGAAAGACAATAATTTTAATGACCTGAAGCGAACCAATCTGTATCTTCAAAGAAATAAATAAATAAAACACTGGAGTAAAAATGCATCCACTGAAGAGATGCTGCAAAGAGACAAGCAAACTGAAATCCCAGGCTTCTGGGAACTCTACGGGGCAGTTTTGCAGGAATTCTGGACAGACAGTAGCTGTGAAATTATCTCAAGATTAAGGGCAAGGTTTTCTTACAAAAACTACCTTTCAGTAGTCATTTATTTTGGTTAGAATGAGTTTACGAAGTCAAACCTTTCCCTTAAAGTCAAACTACATAAGCCCTTCCAGAGTTCAAATAAATCCCCCTTGCTTTCCCTACGATCTATGAATTTTTTTTTTTTACATGAGCTTTTAAAAACTTAATTCCCCTCTCATTTCCAGTCTGAAAAACAAACCATATACAACTAATTTAGAGCATTTTAAGATGTAAAGGCAACTTTGGTGATCAAATCTTCAAAGGCTTCCCAGGGAAGCCCTGTCAAAATGGCTTTTGCAGCTGAGGGAAGACAGGCCAGACCAGACTTGACTACTCCAAGACCCCCAGTCACACTCTTGAAATACTCAGGATCTGAATGTACCATTCCTAATTGTGTTCATGGTGCTAACTTCGTAACAGTCCTAAGAAGCCAAAACCAGAAAATTAGGTGGGAAGCTTCAGTGTGCTTAAGTTTTAAAACTCCTGCTACCTAAATTCCTGAAATCGTTTTCTGAAGACTGACCCAAGTTGAAACTGGAGACACAGGTATAAAAAGCCACATTTTTAAGTGGTTTTTATGCACCCAAGATCATTTTAAATTTTTAATCGTTTATTTCAGGATCTCAGTGCCCAGGACAGTGCTTGTACACAAATATTTTTGAATGAATGATCAAGAAAATGTAGTTTAATGCACTAAACTGATTACTGAGTGATTTAAAAGATTGCAAAACAATGCATGTAATCTTTTTCGATGCAACATGAAAAGTTACTATAAGCAATCAATTTGACACCAGAGAGTTGGTTATGAAAAATACACTTCCAAAATCAATGTTAAACTGATATCTTTTAAACTTGATTTCATTAACTATCATTAAACTATTTGCCCAGAACCTAATTAATGTACACTACCGAGGGTACTTAATAATACTAAACAGAAGGGGATGGACATTTCTTAGAAAGAAGCGCATTATAAGGCAAATGGCTATAAGTTAACATTGAAAGGTAGGAACTGTGGAATTAAAATGTAATCTTAGAATTTATATATTTCATAATGATTGGGATATTCTTGGTATATTCAAGGTGTGTTAAGACTGCCACAATTAAACTGGCAGACAATATTCCCTCTAAAATAAAAAGCAGCAAAGTCTCACCTAAAAAAAACCTGCTATTTTAAAAATAAAAAACAGTAAGTATAAGCAAAGAGTGAAGGGATGAATAGGTAATTTCAATTTAAGGCCTGGATATAAAAGATAATAAAGGTAATGTATGTTATCAGATGTTACTCAAAGCGAATGGTAATTATAATTGTGATTTCCAACATTTCGAAATTATCCTTTAGTAAAGTATCTATGATATTCTCGAACAGATACATCTTATATAAATATCTATAGTTGAACATATTTTTACAGTGTTAGAAATCATATAATGTCATATAATGACATTTCATATACACACAAAAAAACCCTATATTTTTTTACATGTGTTGCAAGAATAGATAAGGCGTGTGTGTGTGTGTGTATCTGTACATATAATACAATTTCTGTAACTGGTTGATTTATTTCCCAATTTCAGGACCCCTCCTGGATGTGTCCAACTCCTAAAGCTCCACAAGTTAATCTAAACCTAACAAAACATAGATATCCCAATTCAAAAATTTTTAAATTTTATCCAAATATATAGTATATACTATAATTCGCATAATTTAAAAAGAGAAATAGATTTTGAAGCGCCCCTTTTCTCTTTCCTAAACAAAATATTGATAAAGTGACTCAAATGTCATAAATTTGATGCAATGCCCAATTTGTTAAAAACAGGCAGTCTTCCTAAATTAACTATAATTTTTTGTGTGTGCCGGCTGGCTTTCTTCTTCATATGTAGGTATCACTGATTGAAAAAAAGAATTTGGGGAGAGGGGGTACAATCTCTAGTGAAATTACTTATTTTACTTCCTTGTGGTTCACCTACCTAAGGTGAAAATATAAGTTAAGGCACATAATTAAACACACACAAAAATCGTAGGATAAGCCAACCGATAATATCTTTTAGAGGTTGGAAATACAGAACACTGAATAACCATCAACTTCAATTAGTACCTAAGGACAGTACCTTCACAATATTAACTATAATCCTCGTGCAAGATTTATCCAGATCACATTGGTTCTGTTTTGTGTTTCCCCTCTGAAAGTCTAAGAAGAATTTTCTACCTAAGTTTTGAGTTTACAGTTTAAAAAAGCAAGTGAGAGAGAGAGAGAGAGAGAGAGAACAGGATCCTTTGCAGGCCTTCCCCGCACCTAAACAGAGCCATTTGCATAGTTCATTGAACACTGTTTAGTAAACATGGAGTGTACTGGGACCACAGTGGCTTCTATCTCCCAGGCCTGCCGTCCTTTTAAAAGCAAGGCAGGGGTTCTGTTTTTAGTACACACTTTGGTTCAGTGTTAATCCTGTTTTATGTTGTTCACACCTGCTGCTGACTAGCAGCCTGCTGATGGGCTGGGGCTCACGCTGCTCAGAGAAATCCCACTCCCGGAGAAGCTGGACAAAAGCTACCGTACAGAGCTGCAAACAAAGCCTGACTAGGGTCCAGAAGACGGGACAAGCAGACCCCGGCAAATCTTTCCTCTCGTTTGCAAATAAGGCTCCGATGTCCCCCAGTTTGCCACCCAACAATAAATGCAACCACTTGCTCTTTTTTGAAAGAAAGACTGAACCCCATTGGCTTATTTGTATTTCTTAGCTTTGTATGTCTTCTGGTAAAATTCATGCCCATGCAGTAAAAACAAAAATGTTGTCCTAATCAGGTGGACGTGTCAGCCACGCTTTGTGTCCTTGCCAAAAGAATCTGTACCTGAAACAAACCTAAATATTAATTTAAAATGTCCTATGGCTAGACTCTCTATTCCTAGAATTTTACATCCAAAATGAACAGATACAAAATATATGTTCCCCCATCAGTGGCCACCGTGTGACCAGGACAGTGACTCGGATGCTAAGACCACTCTCCCCCAGCTTCCCACCCTGCACTGCATGTGCCTAATAGCAAACATCAAAAGGAATGACTTCTTTTTTGATCTTAGCACCAGTGATAAATCAAATTCAGTGCCACAGACAGGGGGGAAATACACTACTGAGGGAAAACTCTGAGACTGACAGTGGGACCAGTTGGAGGCATTCGCTCAATCAAGTTTCCAGTAAACGATGCCCACCCTCCTCTGCTCTGAAACAAGATGCAAGTTGCTGTGTGCTTTCCCAGAGTGAGAAAAACGTACCCAGGCCTGACCTGACCCTACGTCAGGATGCACTTTGGGCTGACATTGCCGGGGGTGGTACTAGAGCCCCTCTCTCCTACCTACAGACCCCGAGCCCAGGTCCTTCCTCCCGGGGAGCCAGACTCTGCCCACAGGTGGGCACAGAGAGCCCCTACTGGCCAGCACGGCACAGCTCCAGGACGAGCCGCACATCTGGGGGGTCAAATGGGAACTCTGGGATCGTTTTATTACATCTCCCGAAGCACCTTCTCTACCTGCAACAGCCAATAAAGCATCATGGGCTCCACGGCCAAGTCAGGGAGTTCTGCATCTGCCTAACCCTCAGTGGTGCACAGATTTAATGGAGCATAGTTTTAATACTTCTCTCGGGGAAAGCGTGCAAAGTGCTAACTAGCATATTAAGGTTCTGTTAATGAATGAAAGCGAGGATGAAACGTTTGAGGTGTCGGCATCTTTTCCCCAATTTGCTTCCTATCCATCCTCAGCAATGTGCTCTTTTTTGGAGGGTCAGCACTCGAGCCTACTCCCTTGTTCGTGCCATGCTCTTCCTCAGCGGAGGGAAAATTCACATGGATTCTCAGAAGCAGCTTACCTACCACAGGTGAGAAGCCAGATAAATGCAGACTTTCTCAGCGTGGATAATACTGTGTACTTGGGAACTCTCCCAAGTCGTAAAGAAAACAAAAATTGCTGTTAAAAATGATCCCATGATATACTCGCCATAATTGTAGACAGAATTCATGTGTCTCCCATAACCTGACACAGCCCATCATAAAATCAAATAAAAAAAAAATAACAGTTGTCGCTTTCAATCTGTTTACATAATATGAACAGTATAGGAAGAAATTCAATTATTATGCTGAATCACATGAAAATGCTGATAGACGAACATCTCTTGACCTACAAAAATGGCAATTTCATGTGGTTTCATGAAAACCTAATTAGAATCCTATTATCTCCACTTTCAGGCAAAAAAGGCTGAAGTTTTGTCAGGGAATTTCATGATTCCCAACTTGACTTTCCTCCTGACTTTCCCTCAGAGTGCCACCCCTAGTTTCGTCTTGTTGTGTTTCATTATTATCAAAATGGGACAATTTATCTAAGTATATATTTCACACTTGAACCTGTGACGAGTTGGGGTGCTCGGGCCGTAGCAGTCGAAACTTCACTGGATATCAAGTTTTGCACATTCGATGGCTCACATTTTCGGGGGAGTGTTTACTCCAAGGCTCACTTTTTTGAAAGGCAATCCCACGTAACAGAAGAGCACATGCTTCATTCCCAGCGCCAAGACTGCACCATGATGGAATATGAGGGAAAAAATCTCATCCTTGATCCTTCCCCGAAGGGCTTGAACCACGGATGAGTTTTTTCCCCCGGCGACTTTGTAAGTTTGCTCAGGACAGAAAGACTCCAGTGTATCAGCAGGAGTCGCAGCTTTGAGATCAAATGATATTCAGTGTTCTGCATGTAGTAGTGACGACATGATGAATACCCTCAGATAAGTAGGAAAAGCACCAGCAGCGTGTGCTTGCTTGATCAAGGGGTTGAACCAGCCGCTGCCTTGCAGGGCCGCTCCTAAGCATGCCCACTTCTGAGGAAAGTTAAGACCACCTTATTTTGATTATAGTGCTTTCCTCGGGCAGGAATTTTTATTTCGGTTTGAATCTTAAACCATTACATTTCCAGTGATGCATTTTTATGTTTACAATTGACATCTTCATAAAAGAATGAAACCTTTGAGCAACAGCTCAAAAGCATGAAGGTTGCCTGCAGTAAGTACTTAAATTATTTTACACCTAAATGGAGCCCAGTTGTTTTTAGTTAAAATTTAATAAACCTTAAACTGATGACCTTTCTTCCACAGAAAGGCCCAGAGTTGCAAAAACGAACTTTCCAATGAAATATATTTTAAGGAACTAGTGCTGAACAAAGGGCTATTTAAAGCTGAACGCTTTGTCAATTTATCAGCTTGTGAACATTCTGTTCCTGAATTCCCCACTGCTGCCGAATGTATAGAACGGTGGTGCTTTGCTTAATCGAATCTTATTGATTCGAGTGTGTCACAGTGATCTCATTGAGAGTAATCAATAGTAATCCAAAATCAATCAATCTGCTCTTGCACTATCATTTATCAAATCTGAATACACCAAATTATTTGTAGGCGTCAAATTACAAAGAAGAGAAGATGGTTGAGCTGGGAAAGTTAATGGTTTATATTGAGAGCAAAACCAATATCTCTCTCTTTGTAAAGGGAGGTGTTTTAAAATGGGCTGTGGCTTGGACAAATGCATTTATCTGCTCATTAAAGCACTCTAAATTTATAATTAATCTTATTCCATTCCTGAGAAAAAAAGCCAAGGTTTCTTCTATAGGACTTTGCTGGTTCAGCACAAGTGACATAAACGTCCACATGCCCTAACTTATTTAACAACAGCACACTAGCATTTTACAAGTCCGATAAGCTAAGTTTCAAATGCCTGTCACCCATCTGCTGGAAACAAGGGGACTCGACTGACACAGGACAGAACTGCATCTTCTAACATCAGAAATGATGTTTAATAGAACTGGAGTGGAAAAAGGCGTACTTAATTTCTCCAGAGAATGTACAGCATAGATGTACATGCTTATCAAAGAAGCTGCTGTTGATGCTGAAGGTTCCTTTATCAACATATTCACCTGTAATTTAGTCAAGGTAGTAAATCCTTCTATTCATTGTGGCACACTCAAAAGCACCCCTGCTATTTAACTTGAATGAAAAAAGGCACAGAGTGTCTAAAACATTTACTTTTGCTAATGTAAAAGTGTTGGCATTTTACTTCGTTCCCGATAAGCTGGTGCCAGTAACGGAGTGATTATTCTTTTCTTATTCAAAGCCTATCAGCATTTCGAAAAGCTCTCTCAATCTTATCAGGTGTATGAACAGCACAGTTACTGAAAACAGTTTGTACTGCTCCTCTCTCTTTCTGCCAAGCTATCTGATCAACCCCCCCAACTAACTAACTGTATTTACACACAATCACACAGAAGTTGAATCTTCCACGCCCTGTAGCCAGACTCCAGTTTGCCATGGATTTTTGTGCTGGGACATTAACTTAACAAAAATGTCAGCAGTGAGTACCCCAAACTGACAACAATCAAGAAAACACCATAAAAGCACTCAACTAGAATGTACAACAAACAGACACAAAAGGAAAACAAATAGGAAAAGTTGAAGGCAATCTCTTTGGAATTCTAGAGGGGGTTAAAATATACTGTATATGCAAATACGGATGAATCTCATGTACTTACCTCTAATCAAAGTAAATGATCCCTTAGCAAAACAGATGAATAGAAACAGAAATTTTAAAAGAAAATATTGCTGCAATTGAGGGGGTTGAGGGAAGTGTTTTAGAACTGAGCAGGCATTTCCCCCACATTTCAGATGATCTCAATATGGAGGCAGAGAGGTTCTATAACGTAAGCAAAGTAAGACAATAGACAGTATCACCGAACTTACCCCATAAACTGAAGACAAGATAGAAAGCAAGGCTGTCACATATGGTGACCACATTCTCAGGACAGATTTTCCAATCATTAAAACCCTCATAAATGCTCTAGACATTAAAGTTTTGTTCACTATAAGGAAATAAAAAAAATTTTTTTTTAAATACAATTTGAGTGTTTAACCTCTTGGTATTTTTCTCATTCTTCAGACTTAACCAACTGAACAGTTCCATATAAAGGTATGAGGAAAGAATCATCATCCAGGCTAACATAAGCATCATCCAGGCTAACATGGATCTACTCTCCATTTCTATTAAAAAAATGCTTATACCAGTTCATGGTTCATACGAATTGAGAGACATACCTAATCATTTATGGGTAGTTCTTCAGAGCATGAAAGACAACAATGACATTTATAGAACATAAGAGAAATCTAAAATGTACTTGGACAACTGAATACTAAATTTCTGACCCTGGGAAAGAATCTCTGCTTGGGCTTCTGTGCATAAATTGGCCATTTGTTCCTCACCTCCTTTTGCTGAATGGCTAGGAGAGGACAGAAAAAGGCAGCCACATGCTCCCACCTGAGCCCAACTCCTGATTCTGTCTAGACTCCAAGAATAGAATGGGCCTTTCCTTAGATGTGTAGAGCAGTAAGATGAATTAGCCAAGTGTGTAGTTCAGTACAATTCAGCTGATGGTTGCTTCTCCATCTGTGACACTATGATCCCATGACTGATGAGGCAGGTCTCATTTATGTCTATGGATAAAGGGATGCTTCTGTCATTTATTGGACCCAACACCAACTGTATACCGTCACCTTCTCATAGGAAGAAGATGCGATTCTCATCAACCATATATATCTGTCCCTTTCTTTGGTCATGAACAGTTGGTTACAGGCATAATATCCCTCCTCAAAATATCTGATCTATTTTAATAGATTAGTGACAATGAAGAAAGCACTGTCAGAGGATTCCTTCATTTATGGAAAAATGAACATAATTTAACACAGCCAGCTTACGTTTTTGGAGAAGTTGAAGTTCTGTGATAATTTGGAATTATGGAGGGCAAAGGGCAATTGATTAAACAACCTCATATTTGAATTTTTTTCTCTAAATGAGTACCTTGGTCTCTATAATTTTTCATATTACTCACTATTTTTGTTAACTATGGATATAATTTTAGACACTTTTCAAAGTAAAATAAATTCTTATAAATATAAAATGTAAATATAATAACTGCCTTGAAAAGAACACCTTTTAAAACATTTTAATTCACATTGTGAGTATTAAAAGCAAAGTAAATATATTTATTTAATGCGCCTTTTGTTTAAATTCTCAAAAGCCATTAGAAATAAGTAAAATCTTCCTAGAATCGATGAAAAATCAATTTTCATGTACAAGAGAAGCATTCTGATCATGGAGGAGAAAAAAATTAATATGCTTCTGCCTATTTTCTGTGCTTAAGCTCTTTTTCAAATTTCATTTTTCTTTTTGCATTTTGAATAAGCCACACAAAAAGAAGGCACAAGATTTTTTTTTTCCTCAGAAAATGTATGCAAAGTGCAACAAAAAAGAGATGTCCCTTGTTAAAGATGGATTGCCCATGCTCCTTCTGATTCTCCACTTCTTAAAGTCTTTATTTACTTCACACTTAGGAGCAACTGAGGTTCACCACTTCAATGACTTTTAAAGCAATAAATCCCTTTGTTACTTCCAAGAGAGTAGAAAGATTTGAACAAGTTTAAGTCATACTCCTTTTTTTTTTTTTTTTTTTGGTACAAAACTCATTATTGTCTATGCTGTCTGTATTCCCACAGAGTTTTAAAGAGAAGTAAGCAAGCAAGCTGATTTTCATTACACTTCTGCTAGCCATCAATCTCTGATATAATATGAGAATTTATCGGTAGCTTCCCTTTTATTTAGTACCATCTTAACCAATTGTTTGCAGAGAAGGTGTATGATGAAGCAAAGTTAAATGGACACATCTGTGATATGCCTGACGGCCTTCAGTATGCCTAGTATTAATTTGTTTTCTTTGGCTAGGTAAGTGCTGCCAAAGCATATTACACATAATGTGTACTTCCAATCAAAATGATGAAAAGTATATATGCAATTCTGTGTCACTCAAAGCAGTATGAGAATGCACAGAGGAACGTATAGGACAAAGACTGCCTTTTACAATTAAAATATAAATTTACTTTTAAGTTCTTTTTTTTTTTTTTGAACAACGTAATCTAATCCTAGGTAGGCTCTCCATGAGTTTAACAGTTCAAGTATCAAAGAGATTTTAAGTGCCAAAGCCCCAGCCATAGGTTGCATTTCTGACGGCCAGTGCTGAATGTTGCATATCTATATTCAAATGTACAGACAGCTCTATGCCAGTATATTGAAGTGCACTTTAATTGACCAGTGAGAAGTCAATTTACTTAAAACTGCACCTTTCTTTTAATGCTTTGTCTTAGTGAGTTATCTTCCAAATATACATTTGTTGCCATAAGTTACGATGGCATGACATCTGAAGAAATCAAAGCATAAAAAGCCCGTCCTCCAAACATTTTTAAATTTTTTTCATTAAAAAGAGGACTGATCCATGCATATGCACACACGTGCATACCACACACACTTACACACCACATAATCTAAATCCTCTCAATGTGATGGTTTTGTATCATTGATTAGAAAAATACATTTGGAAAATAATGAGAAATATTGTCCAAGTCAGAGAAAAAGAAACACCTGGCACTTCTGTAAAGAAAAAGTACAGAGGAAAGATGTGTTTGCTAAAACTCTGAATGGGAATTATTTTTAGTAGCTGAGGTTTCCTAGATCTTAGAAAGTAGAAGTCTAAAATGAACCTGACACAAGAATGAGATGCCAGGTCAATCCTTCAAAAGGCAAAGGTTGTCAGTTATCACCCTCAGATACTAAGAAGCTAACTTTGACCTGATGGATTGGCAAAAAGAAACAGTAGGATTTAAAAAAAAAGAAAAGAGAGAGAAACATTAAATTTATTAAAGTGCTATACATACAAGTAACAATAGGAAATGAATCTAGGAATTTAAACAAGCATATAAATAACAAGAATTACAACAGAAAGAGCAGTTGGCTAAGTGTTCTTTCTCAACACTCTTTCAGATTTACTAAGCAAAATCACAGAACTCTAAACTTACCCCTTAGAGTAAAATTCAAAAATTCTGAAATCTGTGATGTACTTTGGAGAAATAGAACACTTACTAGTTTTCTATATTTGCTTTCAGTAAAAAAAAAAAAAATGAGGAAATGACATATTTATGTAATACAGATAAATAAGATTCCTATTTATGCATTTATCTGAGACCTATCATGTTTACATTCAGATATATTTGTCAGGCCCTTGTATTAAAAAATAATAATAATAAAGGAATGTAGCCAAGAGCTGATTCAAAACTATTTCTTGGACATGGGCCCAAACCATTAAATTATGCATTTAATATTAGTAGCTTATTTCCTATTTTACAAATTATTTATGATTACCAGCTTTTGAATTTAGGAATGACAACAGTTAAAATATCATAAAATCAGAAACAAATGGACTTATTAGGTTACCTGTTACCTGTCTTTCTATATAGTTAAACCAATTTAGTTTAAAATCAGACCTGGCAAATACCCGAAACACTAATTCCAGGTTAAAATCATGCCTGGCAAATTGAACTGGCAACTAATCGATCAGAAAAATACTTGAGATTCACTTTATTTTATAAATGTAATGAACACCTTTAGCAGCCTACCTGTAATATTCTACACATATAACTCTTCCCACAAAGGTACATATTTCACGTGCATACTATACATGCAAACACACACGTGTGTGTATTCTGTTGACTGCTTAGATTTTAAAGTACCATATGTGTATTGATGTATTTATAATAGTACAGACCATGTATATCCATATACACATGGTGATGAAAATAATCAACAGCAAAACATACGAAATGCAGTCAGGAGAATGAGAAGCGGCCGAGATGCCTGGCGTCATCCCTGCACTATCAAATATACACATAAGTATGATTGGAGAAAGAGAACCTAAATATTTCACTGTCAGAGAATGTAGAGAACTGCAATTCATTTCTATCTCAAGCGCTTTAGGACAATGACAATTTAATACAAGGCCAGTGGATGTAAAAGAGATAAAAACTGAACAAACTGGGCCAGTGTAATCAAAGATTTTCTCCAGAGAGCTGGCTAGGGCCGGAGCTCATATGCACTTATAACAGATCAACGTTGTATTGTTTCTCTCTTCCATGAATTTGCTATGAAGCAAAATTCCAAGCCAAGCCTCTCTACTGCAATGACTTTAAAGTTCTATTGAAATACCTCCGATGCTCTTCTCTTATTTCTAAATGCTTAATAGGTGGTTCTAAAAAGTTTATTGATATTAATTGGTTTCACAGAAATCACTGCTATTAATTGCCACTTGTCTGACAAAGTATCAACCATAAGCACAGAATTGAATGTTTTATGAAATTATACAAGCAAAACCTTCGGTACTGCACAGCACTTTAAAAGTAAAACAAAGAAATATTTTTTTTAGTCACTAGGCTAAAACAAATGTTGAGGAATTTTTCACAAGTGATACGGACTTGAGACTGGGCATTATGCCTACCTTCCAAAAGAAAGGTCTCTTCTTTGTCTGTAGTTCTTGCAGGCGTAAGGTATTGTGAAAGTATTGTTAAACAGACTCATAGAGAAGTTACCTGCCCTCTTTGATGAATAGCACCATGTATCTAAAATTAATTGCAAAAGTATGGCCCAGCTAATGAGATGGTCCTTATCTTTTCTCAGCACAGGAAGCACAAGTATTTTTCTGCTGGCTCAATATTTTATAAAAATGCCTAAAGTGTTATTAACTAAGTAAAAATCTGATTAAAAGACCTCAAAGACCCAAATTATCGTAAATTCTAAAACCTGGAAAACCAGGAGTTAAACCAGATTTCCTATATTATTTCCTTTTTAAACCTTAATTTCTTTTCTTTTTTACTTTGAAAAGAAAACCAAAGGGGGGGGGGAATCTTTTCTCCAGCTTCTATTAGCATTTTTAAAAACTGAATTACAATATCCTTTTTTATAAGATGGTCAATATATATTACAGGTCAGATTAAATCAAAGAAATATATCAAAGGCCGTCAATTTAGAATTAAAAAAAAAAAAGAACAATGATACCTTATTGGGGGGAAAACACTGGAAAAATGATCATCCATGCAAGAGAATTAATGGATATCCACAAGGGCTTTGCTAATAACATGGGTTAATTACCGCTGCAACACACAAGGCTCAGTAAATAAAGCAGCAGTACCATAAACACATTAAGATGAGAAACCATCACTTTAAGAACCAGCCAACACCAGCACCCTTGCCTCTGCCCAGGAAAGGGAAAGCTGTTTTTCAGCCCTTTCTGTCAAAAGGAGGATTTCTAAACTTAACCACCAAACGTATATAAGGTAATACATAAATACACTTACACAAAGGGCTGGTGAAACATGGGGTGCCCATCATTTACTCACCACTCCCATTCCACATTTATTCCATTAACTCAGGAACACTTATTTTTGCTTACTCCAAGGAGAAAATCACATGTTACATAAAATAAACTGTCTGGCTATTTTGACTATCTATAGTTTGGGATATGTAGAGTGGCTATTAAATTTTCAGAAAAATAGAATTAATCTATTTGCTTTAGTGCTGTGATGAGCAAGGTTACAGATTCTACAGCTCAAGAACACTCACTCCTAAGTGCAGCTAGTTGTCACTTCCAGCAATTTACAAAGAAATCATCTGAAAACCCCACCTACACCACCTACCTTTAAGTCTGCAGGTGTTTGCAACAGACTTACAGAGAAGAAACAGGAGGAAAAGTAAGATGAGCTCCAAGTCTGGAGTTTAGGTGTTCTTTCTTAGAAAAATAAAAAAGTGTCTGTTCATATCACATCTAAAGTGATTTAGGCAAGCTCCTATCTTTTTTAAAAAACATTTGAATCCACTCGGATTTAGGCTTTTTGTTGCTGTTGTTACTGTATAAATTTTTCCTTCCTGCCTATTTTATCTCAGATATTTTGACATTATAGTATTACTTTCGGATAGTTGTGTTTCAATTTACATTAGCTTTTAAAAAGGAGAGAGGAGGCCGAGGGAAAAAAAAAAATCAAAACCCTGACACAGAAAGAGTGAACCATACAAAATAAACCTTGCATACCTCCAAAGAGGAATTTTAAAACACAAATCTGTTTCATTAGCAATGCTTGGATTTCTATGATCAGGCTGAATCTACTAAACTGTTCCTCCTCGCCTTGCGTGTCTTGGAGTGTTTCAATTGCCTTTCCTTCTTCCAACAGCTGTGACAACTGTTAAAACAGTCAGTAAAATTAAGTCCGCTCTATAATCCTGTAGTCAATGTTACATTTTAATCAGAGGTTGAAAGGGATTCATGTGATGAGCACACTCATTTAGAATGATTAGATGGACACATATGTCAAAATGAGCAGATATATTATTTTCATCTATGTATGCTATCAGTTATTACTGCCATTAAATGTGAAACAAGCTTTCAAGCATTATGTTCTTTAATGTGCTGGCACATTTCCTAAAATAAAAAACACATAGTTATAGGTTAACATTTTAGGCTCTCCTAATGGTGGTCAATAAATTGTATGAATCTTTTTTAACAGTCTCCAAAACAGAAATTGCCTAATATTTTCCTCTGAAACTGCATAACTCTGATTTCATTTCTGTGTATACGCACACGTGATAGGGTTTAACCCAGTACAATTACTATGAATATTAATAGCATGTATAAATTCTGTGGTTTATTAATTGAGACAGAGAGGCAGATGTGTTGCTTAGCATTAGATCTTTCTGTCTGTCCAGTGAACCACGTAACCATCAGAACTGCATCCAGACAATAAATCTGTATTTTTTAAAGATGACTTTTAATTGAGCCAAAAAGAAAGCTAGTTTGAATCTTGCGCCAAAGCCAAAAGGACATGTGCCCTGATTTCATTTAAATGAACCTGCTTTTAGAGGCTTATTTAAACAAATTATTCAAATTAGCTATAAGAAGTTAAATTCAAGAAAACTACTTTAAAAAGAAGCCTCTGGGGAATTTTTAAAGTTTGTTTTGTTTATTTATTTACGGGAGAAAGTTCAGAATCTGGGTGAGCTTGGATAACGCCTTCTTCCTGACATGAAGACATTTACACCCTCCAATTCTAAGGCCCCAAGTGCACTAACCTTCAAACTACACTTGAGTGGGCAGTCCTACCTTTGTTTATTTTTCATTTTTATTTTCACACAATTTAAGGTTGTTTCTTGCTGTGAGTGTTTCAAACTGGATGCAACCTTCCAAGCTTTCCGTTCCTCCTACGTCCATCTCTTGGAGAATATCCCTTGTGCGAGTGTGTGTGTATGTGTGTGTGTGAGCACGTGCAAGCGTGCACAGACGTATCTACACACACTCACACTCCTACACACATGAGCAACCACTGAGACTGCAAGTCAGTTTTCATCTCTTACTTAATTACAAAGCAATGCAATATGCAGTCACTAAGGACAGCTAGTGGACATCTACCTATAATGCACTAAGCTCATCTTCGCGAGTTTTAGATTTTCTTCACAGTCTATAGAGAGATGTTTGCCAAGAGCACTCTTTTCAGAATTATAATAGTTGGTATTACTGTAATGTGAAAGCAAAGCAATATAACTGACTCAACAGAAAGATAATCCAGTGACAGCTCCCGTGGTATATACTAATATTTTATCTTAACAGTGGGTTGAAATTAAGTTTGTGACCTACTCATTTACACAAGAATGCCTAATTTACTTGTCCTACCCCCATCCACTTCTCCCCCACCTTTAGTGTTCCAAAGATACATACACACACACACACACACACACACAAATCCCTATGCATAAAGATATTCATAAATCCGAATTAAACTGCATATAAGAACAAAAGTACTTGTCTGTATTTTCTGGACAGGATACATGACACAAATCCACAATCTCAACGTTGTCTATTCAAGGGGAAATTTTAAAAGTCACTACTGCTTCTTCTTTAGTTTTTTCTCTCCTTAAATATTTATAATGTGTGAAAATCTCATGTTACTTAATGGACTGATTTGTCAGTTAAGTGCTGACTTAACGCTAACCATGCAAATAACATTATTCTAGCCCTGAATTGCACAGGGCTAGTTTTTAAATTGTTCTCTGAAGGAGAATTAGTAAATGTGCAATTTTGCCTCTAACTCTGCGCGGTAAGAAATGACAGAGAGCTGAAAATATCTGTCAAACTGCAAATACATAAGAGGCACTCAATAGTATAAATCATTTTGAATATTGTATTTTAAAACATCTTTCCTTGGGAAAATGGGTCCTAGTAAAAGATGCATTTTAACAGTTCACTAAGCATGTGTGCCAAGTGCCTATTCTTAGTACCTGAATAAGAAGTGACTGTCACACAGCTATTTTACTGACAGTCACTGAGCTTTGCCTCAAAGGTAACATTGTAGTCAGAGAACAATTCTCGACTTACTGAATTAGGAGATCACCCTCAACACAAAAGGCACAAGACAGACACAAACAAGCACTCGTGCACACAACATTCCCGGGGCATTACCTGAATCCTTGTGCAAAGATACATTCTGTCCACCCCCACACACACACGCACCCCCACGGCGAGTTTTAAAAAGGAAAGAAAAAGGTACCTACTCTTCCTCGTAGTGCAGGGAAAAAGATTCAGGCAGGCAAAGTTCTACCGAATCCATGTGCGACCGGCAACCATTATTTGTGCACCCCAGCTATAAATCAAAGTTTCCTTGACAGAGCACAGTGCAATTAACACAAATGTTCTCCTAGTGACAAGCCTATAGGCACAGCCAGTTGGGACCAAAGCTCTCACACTCTCCTAATCAAGGACTTAAAGCCCCGATTGGAGCTTATTAATATGAAGTAGGGCTTTACATATGCAGTCCCACCGGCCCAGGCGCGCAGCCGATTGGGGGGCGTCTGCCCAATCAGGAGGGAGGCGACGGGAGGCTTCACGGAGCGAGCGGAGCCAGGCAGGTAGGAAGGGTGCAGAGAGCCGCGGGCACTGAGAACCGCGAGTGGGAGAGGAAAAAGGGAGCGGGCACGGCAGCCATCGGAACGCTCCCAGGAGACACTGTGCTTTTTCTTTTCCGTCTGTCTGTCTTTCTCTCTTTTTCTGGGAAGCTACAAAAGAAACATAACTAACTTAACTCTCTAGGCACTGGAGGGATTTGTCTTTGGTTTCCAACCTAAGACCTGTTTTGCCTTGAAAAGAAGAACTCACGCACGCACACTTCCCAGTTAATTTGGGAAAGGATTCTGCGGAAGGTAGAGAATTAAGTTTGTCCTGCCGTGGTCTGTGTTTTAAACCCCTGGGGGCTGCTGCTTATTTAGTGCTGTACTTCCCCATTTATTCGTCGTAATCGCGTCTTTTCCTGGTTTCCTGATACATACTGGGCATTTGAAAAATCAAAGACAATTCTTCTAAATTGTTAGGGCACGTGAACCCCTGGGATCGTCCTCTCTGAGGTGGGATGCAGTTTTGCACAACTACAGAAGAGGAAATAGTGCGTCAATACAATCTGAGAGCATGCCTATGCAAATTATACGTGTAAACATTTCTTTACCTGCTGCCTCTCTACCTATAGATATACAATGCATAGCTTTTGAAAGCAAAGGTAAACAACGGCAGGACAAATTGGCTTCTCCAGTTACAGGGGTGGCGGTCTGAGGGCTGTAGGGGAAATAGTACATTAAATCCATCTCAGTGCATTTTGACAAAATAAAGACTGCGTTTCCTTTTTTCTTCCCCCCTGCATGGAGAGCATTACTACACAGTGCACTAAAAGTGTTCTTAATCATACTTATTTCAATACAAGCTTCCAAACTGGGAGGCATATACAAATATATATGATTTTACCCAAAACATCAGTTTCCAAATGAAATGCAGTGTACATATTTGTTTCTTTACATAACACACCCCGAATCATAAAAAATCAACCCAGAAACATTTTGTAAATCATCGCACAGTCTGGCCATTATAAGGACTAGTTTCAAACAGATAATAATTTAGGAAACTAAGATTCTCAATCAAAAGTTTGTTTGTTTGTTTGTTTTAAGGGCATAAGAAGAGAAAGTTATTTTTCCTTCAATAATGTAGAATGTGTTCTTAGTTTTCTTACAAAAAAGAGTTTTCTTAGGTCCTGTTTTGAACTACAGGCTATTTTATACTAGCAAATATATTGGAATAGACGCCAGCTATTTATGGCAAACTGCTCCCTTATGGAGAGTGGAAGACCCACAATTTTGATATAATTCAGATCTTCTGCTACCAACCTTTTGCATCTTAAGTGTTCCACGATATAAATAGTATAATCTTGAAGATCAAAATAAATTGGTTCAGATACTCAGTGTGCGTTGAAGTCACTATATCAGAACCCAACTCTCTCTCTCAGCCCTTTCAAATTTTCTAGGTCTTTAAAAAAACAAACACTAAAATAGAACAGCCGCATTAAAATTCAGAATGTAAAAATGACAGACATGATTTGGTCCCCCCACAGAAAGAAAGCAATTTTCCTGCCATGTATTTGGCCATATCTAAGATATGGGCCTGATTCCTTTTATTTGTGGTCTAAATTCATACAAGTTCTTAGATGAGAACTCACATAGCAAAAATTGTGCCTGAGAATACTGTATAAAAGCAGGTAGTAAAAGCTTAATTACCAGTAGCATTATGCTGTCTATATTGTTAAATGTGAACTCTGCAATTAAGATGTAAATTTGGTTGTGAGCAGTGAATTAAAAGAGCTTTGAGATGTAGGAAAAAATCCAAGCATTCTGCAGACACCCGGAAAAAAAAAAAATTTGTCTGTTCAATCTAAAATGAGACATGTAATCATTTTATAATTAAAAAAATAAATAAATAAGCATTTGAAATCGAACCATGATTTTTCTAAAATACAATAAAAGAAATATGGAAGCTAATACTGCATTAGAAAGAAAGAAAAACATCTTTGGTTCAAAGATCACTACCTTCATTTCTGAACAAACCAAAATTCTCAGGATAATCAATAGATCCAGTTGTACACATTTTTAAACAATATCCCAAAAACAGAGTTTTTTTTTAAATTTTTTCTAAAGACTCTTTTTTAGAAAAAATAAAGATTATTTAAAGTACTCAACCCATCTTAAAGCACTCGATACATTCAGATTTTGGACCTGTGCAGAATCCTACACTGTATTCAGTTTCTTTGCATTATCACGCTGTGACAGAACCTTTTATTATTCCTTTGAAATGGCTTTTTAAAGACAAGATTTGTAGTCAATTATTTACCGATGGACCTTAAGTCACCACATTTCATTGGAGTCTTTTACTTCCCAGAATTTTCTTATTTCCTTTTGGGTACTTATTTGCCCCATTATAAACCACTGGATTTCATTGGTATATATTTTAAACATATTTAGACTCTTCCATGTGTAAGTCTCTTCTGTGCTCACAGAGACACATGTACAAACATACAGCGCATTGTCCCCACTGATCTTTCACTAACCATATTTCATCAATGCAAGGTACAGTGTCCACTGAGCTAGCTGCTTTCTGAATGACCAAAAGTATACTAGTGGATATACTACATGGATCTGTATGCTTCTCTTTGGGATCAAAGTGTCACCTTTACAAGTCAAGGACCTAAGATTACACCGACTGTCTTGAATCCAGTTTAACCAATTTAAAATTTAAAATAATATCTACTGCACTAAACTTGCAAGACAGCTTCCAGAATATTTTATAAACACACAGCTTAGTCATCTCCAGAATCTTCCCTAGCCACAGTTTTCTCACCTTGAAGGAGGAAACAGTGGATAATCACAGGGAACACACACATCATGAGCAATACTGAGCATAAATCTTTTAGAATTTCAATGACAAAGGATATGGGGAAAAAATGAAACAAATAGATAAACAGCCTAGAATAAACACATATTGCTAATCAGTCAATACACTTCACAATCTTACCACAAGGAGTCTACCCAAAGCAGGAAAAATGGAACTAAATAAAAGAACCTCTTAGGACTATTTCACACAAACTATTAATCAATTAGTTAATATCCATCTATTATGCACCAGGTCTTGGGTCCATGCATAGTTTCAATCTCTTTTTCCTTACGCAATGCAGTCACAAATATCCAGACAACTTCATCCTCAGGCCCCAACTCATGCACAGACACCAGCAGAAAATATACTTCATTTCCATTTGAAAGAAGAGAATGGCAACAAGCAAAACTCAAGTGCAAACAAAAAAACGTAGCTTCCTGTTTTCTGTACCGGAAATTTTACTGTATTTTAGTCAGAATCCTTTCCTAAAACATTCTAACAATGAATTCTTAGGTTGATGATGAGAAATGTTTCATCTTGCCATTATTGCATACTAATAGCTACTTTTAGTTCCCATCTTCCTTTTGTGAAAATTAACAGGACTAATCTGTATTAAAATGCTTCTAGCTGTCACACTATTTTTGAAGCAAATTTTTATTTTAGATTGCACATCTGTCATTTGTTAAATATTTAAAACTAAACAAGGCATAACAAATTTAGATTTTCAAATCGCCTTACAATCTACCCTTGTGGATCTTTCCTCAAGACCATAAACCCTTAAAAAAAGCTGTTTAACCCTTTGAACCATCTTCCCTGCTGTCTTTGATGGATTTTGTATAGCATAATGTACCATACTGCAAAAAGCAAATCAAGACTATTACAAACTACTATCTTTAGCTCTAAAGAAAAGAAAAAAGAAAAGCCACAAATGAACATCCCTGCGAAAAGAACCCTGATGGGCACACAGGCAGCTTAGACACCAGGATCCCTTCTGCATCCTCTCGTGACTTGGGTGGCCTTGAGCAGGTCATCTCGTTTACCTATGCCTCTTTTCCTCATCTGTGCTTTGGGATTTCTTTTATGCTTTAAACCTGCTTAAGAACACACCTTTCCCACTGGGAATATGAAGACTGCTTTCAGAGTCAGTATGACTACTTTCCTCTCTATCACCACCAAACCACTATCAATTCATCATACCTCATCTTCTGTTGCCTTTCATTTCTAGGGCACAGGCTTTGATATTTAAATTATTGTCTCGATTGGCAAGAAGCAATCATTTTGACTGAAAGTGATCACTTCCACAGAGGCACTAATAAAAACCGTGCCTTTTGACAAACCTCTTGTCCTATAAATCCATCCCATTCCCAAATTACCAAGTCCTTGTAAAAAGTCCATTCTCTGGGGAGCAATTACCTCACCTCTGTAAGACACCAAACTCTTTTTCCAGCATTTGTGAAAGTGGGAGGAGGGGGATCAAAAGAAGGCAGAGAAACTAATAGAGGCAATTTGGTTTCTGTTTAATTAATTCAGGTTTATTTCACTTTCATTTCATCAAGCTATTAAGATACATGGTAAAATATCAGGAAAGATTAAGTTATAAACTATAGTAGCTTCAATGGGAACAGTGACGTTAGTTATGCTGTATTTCCAACATACGTACCCTGGTGAAATACCCGATACGTTTTCTAGTATCCTATGAGTGTTCTACAATCTCTATGGCATGTATTTACAGAGCAATAGTTAACATTTTGAGATTATACATTAATAAATGAGTTGCAGTTATATTCTTTCCTGAATGTTAAGCACCATGAGCTAAATGCAGAAAACATTCAAGGTCAATGTCCCATTTTAGACCTTTTCAGGCAGC
The DNA here is from genome assembly GCF_002201575.2 of Neomonachus schauinslandi. NCBI lineage: Eukaryota > Metazoa > Chordata > Mammalia > Carnivora > Phocidae > Neomonachus > Neomonachus schauinslandi. The sequence continues at coordinate 14,654,039 of NC_058408.1, read as the reverse complement.
TGTAATATTATGATAATCAAGCTTAAAATATTCCTATAGAAAGAGTAAATTAGCCTTTTCACTTGAAAGATGATTATGATAAACAATAAACCTAAGAGAGGACAAAATCCCTATTTTTAAAAGCCATAAATTGTTGACTCAATCATGTGTGTGATAGTGTTGTCCACAATAAAGGGTAGCTTAACTCTGAGAGGAAGGGGGTGGGGGTGGGGAGTAGTGGAGACAGAGAGGGAGAGGCAGGTGAACAAATATGACAGAGTTTAGAATAAGCAATACTTGCTTTGATACTAGTAAGATGATCAAATTATCCATCTTAACCACCCCATTCAACATTGATTCAAAGTTAAAAATGCATGTGGCCATGAAATACCAAAAAAACACAAAGTATTTTTTTTCCTGACTTAGAGGACTCTTCAACCCTATTTGAAAGTTCTCTTTTCCTATTGTTTCCTTTAACCCTTTCGTCCAAATTTTCAAAGGACCACTAAAAAAAAAAAAAAGGAAAGTGAGCTATATAGCCTCTGGTGTCCATATAAACAGGCTTAGAGGCTATTACTTTTTTTTTTTTTATGTTAGAACTGTCTGACACACTCTTCTAAGGTTCCTTTTTATAAATGAACACATTTGATAAAAATTTGCTTCCCCCAAGCAAGGCAAATTAGGGGTGTGTGTCTGTCATGCCTGGCAGAAGTCAGGAGATGGTGGAAGGCCTCAGCCCCTGGGAAGGCCTCACAGCCTGCTCTGGAGTCAAGCCTTGGGCTCGCATTCCAATTATGAGGGATGAGGCTTTGGCCTAGGGTCATGCCATGGATCTAACTCTCAGTTTCCTTCGCTATTAAATGGGAATAACAGTAAGAACAATCCTGTACAACTGTTATGGGGATTAACTGAGTTTAAAGTAATTTAGCCCCATGTCTGGTCCTAGCTGGGGGAGGGGTACGGATCACCCGACCCAGTGGGCCAAGACATTCTGACTTGCACCAGCTGTCCTGGCCTGATAATTTACAGCCCTCCCTCCTTACACTCTCCAAAGTGCCTCGGTTTGGATAATAAATTTTACTGTCATCATCCACATAGTGAGCCTCCTATAAATGTTAGCCAAGCTATTTTTAAATCTCACTAAATGAAAGAAAAAATCTGAAGAAATGGCATTACCTGTTCATTTGGCCTTCATGTTTGACTAGGAGTTCAAGGTGCTTAATACGGAAAAGGAAACAAAGTGCAAGTATTCCCCCAGCAAACAGAGCAGGAATGTTTGCCCTAAGAGGACACGAACTGCTTGCTAGAATACTGCCACGCATATATGGACTCAGTATAATGAGAGGGGGCGAAAGCAGATGTCCCCCTTAAAGCTAACCATTGTTTTGTGCGTGAGTGTGAAGAACACAGATTTGGGAATGCTCAATGATTCTGCTGACTCTCCAGAGCATTCAATCGTACATTGTTTACCAGAAAGAAGGGGAGAGAGAAATTGCTTCTACTCCTTTTCTCTTCCTTTAAGACATTCTTCCACATCCCTCCACCCTAGCAGTTCAGTCAATAATGCTGTTGATTTTATTACTATCCCGAGCACAAGCTCATTCACCCAGGAGCTCCTTTGATCAGATATCCCAAGAACTCAATTTCTTCACAAGGCTTTGCTCTTGTTACACTGAATGGCCACTAATCTATGGCAGAACAAAAAGTCTGGGGCAACAGGGAATTACAGACAGGGAAAGACCACGGGAATTATGAGTCCGACTTGGTTACCTTAACAGGTGAGGAAAATGAGGCTCAGAGTGGTTAAGAGTCTTAACCCAAGTTTCACACTCAGGTAGTAGAAGAGCTCATATTTGAAAAGATTACATGTCTCCTCTTTCCAGTGCTTACTTAGTAACAAGCTACTAATGTTAATCTCCCAGTTGTTGACAATATACCAGTGCATGGAACTCCAGCCGAGAGATGAGCCCTCCGAGGACAAAGGTCCCAAGTAAGAGCCAAGGCACATCAGATCCCAAGAGATAAATACCCAAGCGTATTTATTTTACTTTCTGCAAAAGCTTAGAAAGGTTAAAAAGAGTCACATATTTAAAAAGAAGTAGGGATGAATTGGTAGAGAGAAATTCTCTCTCTCTCTTCTCCCCAGGGAATTAGGTGCCCTTTCATAAACACATTTTGACTATCATTTCTTTTAGGGATCTGGGTTTTTTTTTTAAAGATTTTATTTATTTATTTGACAGAGAGAGACACAGCGAGAGAGGGAACACAAGCAGGGGGAGTGGGAGAGGGAGAAGCAGGCTTCCTGCAAAGCGGAGAGCCCGACGCGGGGCTCGATCCCAGGACCCCGGGATCATGACCTGAGCCGAAGGCAGACACTTAACGACTGAGCCACCCAGGCGCCCCATAGGGATCTGGTTTTTATTAAGCGGCCACTCCTTTCCCTACCTTAATGCCCCCCCCCCCCCCCCGTAATCTGTGAAACTGCACCAGCTCTGAGAGTATCCCCAGAGCCAGCAAGAGCACTCAGTCAATAGTCCCGTCAATGTTACAGAAACATACGAAGGTGTCTTGAATGAATGAATGAAGTGATGACCGATGTTAATACTTGGTGTCTTGCTGCCATATTTGAAGATTATAATTCGGTTAAATTATTAGAGCAATATAGGAAATTTATAAAAGATAAGATAGATATAGATAGATATGTATCTATATCTATCTATATCTATATATATATGAAGTCAGTGGAGAGGAGGGAGCTGATAGAAAAAGACAGAAGAGAAGAAAAAAATGAGAGGACAAGGTCCGCCATTCTAAGCTGCTCCAGACCTTCTAGACCATTTAGTCTTCTGAGAGATCGCTTTCTTCCTCCTCTTTCTATTTTTCTGTTTTCCAAATATTCATACTGACTAAGTATGAGATAATGAAAAACAATACTTATTATTAAAACGATGCTACCACATCAGTACCTAAATCTATGCCCCTCACCATTTAAGCTGACAGCTTTTAAAAATCACCATATCCCAGATATGTCCGGAAAACAAATACTTTTTTTATAAAAGCATTCAAAAATGGCTCTTGTATACAACATAATTTCTATATTAAGGATTCCGGGGTTTCCTTGGTTAAGTGTTGACACGGCTCCCAGGAAGAATGGCCACAGAGCTCCATTTCTCCGTGGTATTTTGCTGGAATGGCACTGAATACTCAACACTTTCAGAAAGGGGGTGGATTTCTCTTCTTATGGGAGGCGAAGAAGGGAATTAGAAAAAGACAAAGGTCTTGCCTTTAGGCCACGCTCTTCCTCTCTTTAATGCCTGTAATTCTTTAACCAAGTCCTGCATGTTCTGTTTGGGGGTTTCACTCCAAGACCAAGACACTGATGAGAACACATCACATCAGGGAGAGACAAAAACATTTCTAGAAAACCAGACTTTGGATGCAAAAGAGAATGAGACAAAGAATTCCTTCACCATTTTCCTGGTAGATTAAAATAACAGGAATGGGAAAAAACAAACAGTTATGGTGATGGGGAGGGGACATGAGGACAATAGTCACTCTGAAAACCCTAGGGTCTTATCTCACCTGTGGTTTGTCACTAAACACACAGCTATTTGTGTCAGGAGCTTTATCCAATCAAACTTTGTGTTACAGAAAAGCAAATAACATAATTAAAGACCCCCCTTTTTTTTTATAGTTCAGTTACCACTTGAATTAGAACATTAAATAAATCAAAGCCAATTTTCATCAGTGAGAAGAGAAAAGAAACAGATTAATTCACCCTTGGATAAATTGAAACTTTAAACAAAGAAGTAAAATTTAGCAAAGGAAGAAGATTTTTCAAACTTTATATTTTTAAAATATAACTAGCTAGAGAAGTTTAGCTGTATAGGAATTTTTTAACTATAATTAATAACTAGAGTATCTAGTATTCTTTGGCTATAATTTAACATTAACAATGCAGTACTCACAACAACACTGTGGCGCAGTTAGAAACTATATTATTATTATTCCCATCGTATTGATGACAAAACTGAGGTCCAAGAGTTTATTTGCTTGCCCAAAGACATTTCCATTGTCAGGTTGCAAAGTCAGGATCTGAATTTCTTGTTTTTTAAATTCTACTTGTCTTGCCCTCCTAATCTTAAGCAGTTTCCCATAAGCTTTGTGACCTCCTCTTAAAAAGACACACAGGAATACAGAAAAGCACTCACCAGTACACATTTTTGCTCCCCAAAAGAGTTCTGTTTTAGGAAAGTGTAATAAAGCTGTCCCTACCAATTGTATACCTTCACCCTTCCTTTCTACTGAAGAAACACACATTTTTGGAAGCCTGATCTGTACCAGGACCCGTGTCGGTTTCCTGGGATAAACATATACCTTAGTAGTGAGAATGTAAAATACGAAAAGGGAACTTGAGGTCTCCATCTCCCTTCTCCATCACTGATTTCACAGAAAAGTTTGGTATAGCTCTCTGTTCCTTAGTTTCTCTCCCCCAAGTTTCAGAGTAATGTAACTATAGTCTAATTCTAGAATATCTAAGCCAAAGAACAAAGACGCCAAAGGAGGAGCAAAACAGAAACCACAGCATATTTTTAAATTAAGTTAAAATTTAAAATCAACCTATTTGTCTGGAAATTTTCCAAGATTTCATCATTAATAAAAAAGAACTATAATCACTCATATAACATAACAGCTCTGTAAACATAGGTGTTCTCTTCAGGATTGTTCTATTTCATCTCTCCAGTTTTTCCAGAGGTCTGTCGAAGGGCCGTGCACCGCATACTGCCAGGTTCCTTGGTCCTGGCTGTATTACAGCTAGGAAGATCTTGAGGGAAACATGGCCACATTTTGTCTTCTCTATTAGCAAGGATGATTAAATGAGACAGTATGAGCTTTAATGGGTTCTTTCTGTGGTCAGAGCCTCCCAGTTTGGCCCCACCATTGGCTTCATTCCCATCGACTGAGCAGTTAGTCCTATTCAATTATTCAATCCCAATCAATACTTTGAGATGTACAGTATATAAACACTTCGCTTATTTCTACGAGACTTAATTCATGTGCTTTTACTGCGTGAGAAAGTTAACGTATTTATAAATAAACCATGTGGTATTGCAAAGAAAGTATTCCTTTCTTTGTAATCCTGGCTATCACTTAGCTACAATGCTTAGCAACACAATTTACAGAGTACACAGAACACCCTTCCGATCCTTGGAGGCCAGTGGAAATGTCTCCTCTTTCCAGGGGTCCCCAGGCTGAATTAGGGCTCGCTCCTCTGTGTCCCAGAATGCTTTGCACTATCGACATCCTCTAACTGCTTTTACGTTGGGTTCTACTCTCTCTGTGTGTTCTCCATTTAGTAAACTTCTTTTTTTTTAAAGATTTTATTTATTTATTTGAGCCAGAGAGAATGAGAGAGAGAGAGCAGGAGAGGGAGGAGGGTCAGAGGGAGAAGCAGACTCCCTGCTGAGCAGGGAGCCCGATGCGGGACTCGATCCCGGGACTCCAGGATCATGACCTGAGCCGAAGGCAGTCGCTTAACCAACTGAGCCACCCAGGCGCCCATTTAGTAAACTTCTTGATGGCTTTTAATAATCTGAGCAATACCTAGCACTGTAATCTGGACATTTTAGACTCAATAAATATTTGCCCAAGAAATTGCTGATTTGGGCCAAAATCATCACATTCACGCTGCTTGATTTTTTTTGTAATTGAGTTTCTGCGTTTCTCTGAAGAAATCCTGTCAGTATTTTAATGGGTCCAATATATTTAGTCTTTCAGAATTAACTACTCACTAAATGAAACTGTATTAAGACTTATGAGAAAAGAAGTGTTGTTATTTTCTAATTTCCCTCCCCCGCCCTTGCTCTGTAGATAAGGAGAAAATGGTGACTGTGTTTCTCAGCATTTGTTTCATTCTTTTCTTTTTTTTTAAGATTTTATTTATTTACTTGAGAGAGAGAGCGTGTGTGAGCTGGGGGAGGAGCAGAGAGAGAGGGAGAATCTCAAGCAGACTCCCAGCTGAGCATGGAGCCTGATACAGGGCTCGATCTCAGGACCCCAAGATCATGACCTGAGTGGAAATCAAGAGTTGGACGCTTAACTGACTGAGCCACCCAGGAGCCCCAGTATTTGTTTTATTCTTAAAAAGGGGTTGCACAGTCGTGACAAAACCCTGCCCTGTCCCCACCCCCACCACAGGAGAGAACCTCTAGAACAATTGTTTCCTACTTTTGAATCATACTTAAAATCATATTCATAAATAAATCTACATCCTTATGTAGCCCTGCCTGGTCTCAGGTAACTGAATGATTTACTTAAGAGCTTGATTTTCTGGGTCATTATACTCATCTCTTCTTGAGAAAGAAAATAAGAAGGAAAACTCCAGTGGCAGTTTCTAGTGTATTAATGAGTAGCCTTTCTAGACTCTATCATTCATCCAGATCTTTCTAAAGAGTTAAACAGTATTTTATTTTATTTTTTTAAAGATTTTCTTTATTTGAGAGAGAGGGAGAGTGAGAGGGAGAAGCAGACTCCCTGCTGAGCAGAGAGCCCCATGTGGGACTCGATCCCAGGACTCTGGGATCATGACCTGAGCTGAAGGCAGACGCTTAACCAACTGAGCCACCCAGGTGCCCGAGTTAAACAGTATTTTAACACAAATATTTATCCCCTCAAATTAATATCCAGCTGCTTTATAGGGTAAGAGTAAAAAAATAATAATAATAATCTCTGAAGTTCCCCAGTCTTGCCCAGAGAAGTGAGATGTGGTAGAAAAAATGCTTAAGAAACAATGATTCTTGGGCGCCTGGGTGGCTCAGTTGGTTAAGCGACTGCCTTCGGCTCAGGTCATGATCCTGGAGTCCCAGGATCGAGTCCCACATCGGGCTCCCTGCTCGGCGGGGAGTCTGCTTCTCCCTCTGACCCTCCTCCCTCTCATACTCTCTGTCTCTCATTCTCTCTCTCTCAAATAAATAAAATCTTAAAAAAAAAAAAAAGAAACAATGATTCTTCTCAGTCATCTGTAACCTTGGCCATAGCATTTCATCTCATGGGGCTTCAATGAAGAATGCGATTGGACTAATTAATGCAGTAGTAGAAGTGTGGGTCCCAGATTAGCAGAATGTGCATCAACTGGAAGCTGGTTAGCAATGCAAATTCTCAGGCCCCACAGGCTGGAGGTTGGAGGCTGGAACCAGTAATCTCTCTTAATAACCCCTGGAAGAGATTCTGATACCTGCCAAAGTGTGAGAATCACTGGGCTAGAGGATCACTATTTTTTTTTTCTTCTCTAAAATTCTTCAGCAGCAGTATCAGGAACACACAGAGCTTCTATTATAACAAATTGCTCAGAATTCACTTTGTTATTCACTTACTGCCAACCAGGGTTTTTAAACTTCATGTGTCAATACATTGACTCTTATGAATCAAGTCCTACAACAACAAAAGCCAAAATAAATAAATAAATAAACTGCCTCTGACTCCTATGGCTAGTTCAAAGACAAGAATGTGGCTCTTCAACATTTAGAAAACTCTTAAATTTGGTATTTTGTTTGTTGTTTTTTTCCTTCGTGTATGCTCACTTGTTTCACTCGGCTCTTCCTGATTCAAGATCTGAAGGAAAAACCTGAAAATCCTGAGGGACAGATATGGCGACTGGACGAGCTATAGACACTGACTGGTTCTTTCCTTGGTTAGAGTCTGGCTCCGACCATGCTTTAGCTGGTGGACTGGTGGGCTGGTGGGTTGACCTTCTCTTTTTTAACATGGTGATGATTCTAACCACATGTTGTTAAGAGGATTAAATGAAATGGTCTATATAGCAGTGGTTTCAACCTTTGAAAAAGCGTGATCCCCAGGCTGCAGCTCAGCCAGTTACAATCTCCAGCATCAGGAGTTTTTAAATCTCTCCGGGTACATGCAAGATACTGCCCAAGTTGATACGAGAGAACCACTGGTAAACTGCTTAGCACGGGACCCGACATCATTACGTTACCATTACTGAACCATATAAAGGAAGTAAAAGTAAAAGCATGAATGTGGATATCGGACGACCTAGTTTCAATCCTGGCTTTTTGGCTTGTTGGCTTAGTGATCTTGGGCAAGGAAGAACAGCAATCAAACTAATATAATACTGTATGTTAACTATACTGGAATTAAAGTTAAAAAAAGAAAGAACAACAACCAAGAAGAAGGAAGAGAGGAGAAAAAAATACTTGTCCTACTTACTTCATCAGGTATGTATAAAAACAAATGAGATCATGTAAATCCAAGCTCACTGTGAATTATGCAAATATAAGGAAAGATTATTCTTCCATATAGTCTATAAAAACTGTTTCTAACCTGCAGAAATGTCACTAGTCCATGTTACAAGTCTGGTCATAAATGCAAGTGACTTCTAGACCTTCCCTAGTCCTGCTGATGAAGCATCAATTTTTTGTTGTTGAGACCATGCTAATGTCCTCAAGCCCAACAGGAATCACAGAATGAGATCACCTGGCTCCACAGTGGACTCGCAGGGAGACTTTTTGAAATGACAGAAGCCTCGGTCTCACCCAAACTCACTGAGTCAGAATCTCTGTGGGTGGCATCCACACAGTGGTGTTTTGGGGAAAAGGTCCACTGGTGATTCAAACTCCACCCCATGTTGAGAAAGAGAGAAAAAAAGGTGAAGTTGAGCATTACAAGTGGCTTAAGTCAACCTGAAAAGCATTCTGGGCCTCAGCTTTCGTATGATGTCACGCTGAGGAGCCAGATTTTCATGGATCCATCGGTTTATAAAATTTAACTAAAATTAAGTACCTTACATTCAAGCATCTAGGAGAAAAAAAGTGACCCATACAATGTTTATCACTCAGATGTTGAGTATAATTTAAAAGTATATTCCAACACTGTGCTTCAGAATAAAAACAGATGCTAAATGCTTAAACGGAATATTAATATGGTATCAAAAACAATACAATTTAGTTGCTTTTCATTTTCTTCTCTAAATTCTTATGCATTGTTTGCAAGGTTTTATAATGAATGCGGATTATGACTCAAACAGATAAGAACAAATGGAATTGAGAGGGTGTGTTGGGGCGGGGGGGGGGGGGGGGGCTAAATGGATATACCAAATGCCAGACCTCAGAGGGGGGGAAATCAGCTCATTTATAAGTAAAACATTCTAGAACTTTCAAACTGCTGGCAGACTCCTGAACACGCTCGCCCGCATTTCACTTTTCTCTGCTTTTCCCTGTTCCTTCTGCTTAGCAAGATCCTACTTATCCTTAATACTTAGTTCACCCTGGGGGGTCAGAGAGGCTTCTTGTAGGACAGAGACCCCAGCACCTTCTATCATCTCCACTAACCAAATGCTATTGACGTTTTCCTCCTCGTTGTCTGATTCTCCCAGGACTATAAGCTTCTTGAGAATAAAACTGCGTCCTGTTCATCTTTATAAATAATCCCAGCTTTTAGGACAAGTGCACAAAAGGTGATTTCCAAAGGCTCATTAAACTGAACTAAAAAAGCTGCCTGGCTGTGGGAAATAGAAGAGGCAAGAATAAGATGTCATGCAATTATAGCTTTATTTTTTTTAATAACACTTAGGGAGGAAGATTCCTATACATAAACTGTCTTCCACGATCCTCCGGACTTGCTACTTGAGGTTAAGCGACAGAGCTGCCAAGGACCCTTGCCCAGTGGAGTTCCTGGTAGGTGCTTTGAAATGCTGATGTCTGATGCTCTAGGGGCTGACACCTAGAGTCTATGCACTGGTTCTCCAAGTGAAGCATCATCAGTATTACCTGGAAACTGTTCATGTAAATTCTCAGGCCCCACCGGAGTACCCCTGAGGGTGGGGCCCAGCAATCTGGGCTTTATTAAATCTTCCAGGTGATTTTAATGCATGCTCAAGTTGGAGACCCACTGGCCCAAACGAAAGGATTTAGAAGATAAATGGACAAAAAAAAAAAATCTCCGTGTTCAACCTCTTTTCAAAGTCAACTTCCCTACTATGGCTCTTCTATATCCATGGAAACCCCAACTCCTGAGCAAGAGTCTCAGAACAGACCAAGACACAGCTAAACCTAAAATTCCCACCTCTGGCCCCTCCGGAGAATGAGGTTGAATGCAGATGGCAAACCTGTCTCTTTTCTATCGTCTGTCCAGACAGACGCCTTCAGTCTTCACCACTTGCCCTGCAGATTGTCTCGTAATGTGGCCACAGTCACATCTTCAGTCCTGAGTCTGACTCCTGGCCTCGGGAATGTTAGCCCCTTCCCTGCTGAAGAACAACCGCTTGGATCACTGACTTGCTATTATTTTATGCTTAATAGGCCTGACCTGTGCAATATTTTTTATCAGGCTACAGTCCTATCTCTAAATTCTCTATTTTGAATGAATACCGATTTTGTGACATGAAGTCAGCTATATAATGAAATGCAAACAATGAAAAGGCTAAATCAGTTTACAAAAAATCTATTTGTCAAACACTGTGGAGATGTTCCCAATTTAGTCTGGGCAGTTCATGCAGCTCTTGATAAGGGAGTTAAAATGTACTGTTCGCCAAATGAAAATAAAAGCATCTGCACCACAGATACATTTTCCTTTCAAAAGTCTTTGTTGTAACTTGTAGCTAATTAAATGCCCTTACACAAGAGACTTACACGCACAGCAAAATCGGAGAATTTTCTTACAAGGGAGCGAGGGTTAAGAGAAGAGAGCAACCCTAGCTTCCCACACACCGTTCCTTATATTACATTTACATTTCTATACAGCTTCATCAGCCTGACAAAAAAAGCACAAGGGGAGGCCTTTTTTGTTCAATTTTGGATTTAGAGAGATTTCTAAGGCCTGCAAAGGAATGTACTTAACATCATAAAAAAGAAAAAGAAGGAAACAGTAACCCTGTCTTAGATGCTTGTGGAAAAATAATGCTTTCCACACACCTTTCTATAAAACCAACAGAGTAACTAAAAAATTATCAAGAGCTTAAAGGGCTCCAATGTTTATTTGTAACTATCTTCCTCGCCCCGAGAGATTATTTGCAGGCAAAGGTGTTCTGTATTAAACTTGACATTTACTGGAATGGCTTTGAATTTACCATGTCACATTTATCAACATGAGATTTTATATATATATTGACATTCCTTAATTTTTCCACCTTCTGAATTAACGTTCCACTGAACAGATTTTAAAGTGTTAATTTTCAGTAGAAATTTTTTTAATCGTATAAGAAACTGATTCTCCACGGTAACTGGCACTGACTTATCATGGCCCCTACCCTGTGTCTTTTCTCTTCTTTCACAATCTTGTCCCCAATATGGGAAGACTGTCCAACGTAATAAAATCGCATTGGAGAGAAAAACAGAACATTGTGTAAAGAGAGAGCCATTACTAGAGAACTAAAAGCTCTCTGGGGTCAGTGTAATTTATAATGACTTCTTTACACCTGTTCACAATCCTGTGTCACTACACACTTGGATTCCCACAACCCTGTCCCAACATGCCCGCACACCACCCCCCATCTCCTTGTCACCCAGAAACTCAGAAAGATCTTCTCCCTGGAGGCATAGCTTATCGTCCCTTTGTATTCTCATTTCTGTCTGTACCTAATTTTACTTCTCCCGTTAAACTGTAAGCTCCTTGAAGGCAGGAACCCTTTCTTGCTCATCTGTGAATGCTTGGAACACGGCTCAGGGCCAGACAGAGAGAAGATGTTCAACAGCTGTTTACTAAATGAATGAATGAATGCAAGTATAGCACATGCCTATTGAGCTTTGAATTATCACTGTTATGAGAAAGAGTAGGTTTTACAGCTATTCAGTCATCAAAAAAATACCACACTTTTGCATGTAAGTGATGAGAATAAATACGTAAGTTTTTCTCAGACCTGCTGGTTTTATCATGAAGTCATCTCTATATTCTCAAAGTTAAATTCCAAATGCTTGAATCTCCTGACGAGTGGTTTAACTGGTCTCCTTTCCATTCTTCTGCTTCTTTCTCATTCAACTCCTATGCTGTTCTCAAGCACTCGCGCCCATGTTTTCCACTGCTACGGAACAAAATCACGATTCTTGTAACCCGAAATTCAAGTCTGTTCATAATCTGACATAATCCTCTTTCCTGGTGTATTTCTCATAATTCTGCTACAAAAACCCAGGTATACCAACCTCCACTTAACCTGAACATATCGAAAGCACTCCTACTTCTGGGATTTTTGCTCCAGCTATTCCCACGAACCCCATGTAATGTGTAATGCTCTTCATAGATGTGATAGGTCTTTACAAAGCAGGTGAGAGCCTTAGAAAGGACATAAGCCAATTCCACCTGGAAGACAGGAGGAAGAAGACAGGTTTTCAGAGCTAAGCCTTAAAAGATGGTAGGAAAGATTCAGGGTAGGTGAAACTGTCTTTAATGACATAAGAGAAGCAAAGAATCACCCTTCTTCAATGGACTGTAAGCTCCTTGAGGATAGGAGCTGCCTGATTCTTTCTAATAGTCCCTGTCAGAGTGCCTTGCATTTGCCAGTTGACCAATAAATATTTATTTAATGAGCCTTTATCCATTCCTGCACTAACCCTCTCTAAACCTTTAATATGCTATCTTGCATATAGTAGGTACTCAATAAATACCAGTTAAATGAATGACTGATTTCTTAATCTTTCAGTTGTTTGAAAACTGCAAAAATGAGAAGAGTGAATAAAACTTCAGTTACTAGGAAAAAAAAACTTACGAAGAAAAATTAATGGTTGGGAACACAAAATATGCTTATTTTGTTTACACACCAAAAATAAACTCCATTTAAAAAGTAGTTAAAAATGTTGTGTTCACATCGCCCTCTGGTGTTGGACTCTCCCAGATGACAAAAAACCTCAAACTCACAGTTTCGGGAGATTTTTACCTCAAGAAAAGGGAGAGTTCTGCCTTTCCTGATAAATGGAAAATGTAGCACCGAATGAGAAGTGTGGTGTGTCTCCACTTTGCTTCAGCTGTTAAAGGCTGAACTCTTAACTCCCAAAGGTACGGAGCCTCCAGTCTATCTGCTTCCTGGCACGATTTCCTCCTCTGGTCAAAGTCACGGCCTCGCTGGAAGAGTCATTAGAGACCCGTGTGTTGAGGCTGTCAGCTGCACCACAGCTAACTGTAAAAGGTGTGCTTTCGAACCAAAGACATGACTCTGCACCCGTAGCATACAGTGAAAGTTTATCTCTTTGCCAAATTTGCTAAGTATGAGAAAAGTCGTTGAGCCCGGAACAAAAGTTAGAACACGGGCACAGTCTAGTCATTTGCTCTGAGTGGCAGGAATGTGTGCCAAGGTGGAAAAAATAATACCCCATCCTCAAAGTGACTTTTAGTATCGTGGGGAGAACCCTGGAATAAATAGCTCAGTCATAAAACCGTTTCTCTGGCTATGGCATACAATTTAGTAAATCCCTCATATTAAAAAAATACAATTATTGGTCTTCAGGGTAATTTAATTTAATTTTTTTTTAAGATTTTATTTATTTGACAGAGACACAGCGAGAGAGGGAACACAAGCAGGGGGAGTGGGAGAGGGAGAAGCAGGCTTCTCGCCGAGCAGGGAGCCCGATGCAGGGCTCGATCCCAGGACCCTGGGACCATGACCTGAGCCGAAGGCAGATGCTTAACGACTGAGCCACCCAGGCGCCCCCAGGGTAATTTAATTTAGAGGGTTGGCTTAAATTTCCCAAAAACAGAAAGGATGTTTGAAGGAAGTCTTGGATCCAGAAATATAGACTAGAAGCAGATCTTGGCATGATTCCTTTTAAGAGTTTGCCTAGCAGGCTGTTAGCCACAAAGTGCTCTCCCATCGCCAACAGCATCCCCATCCTCATCATCCCTATCCTCCTCATGGACATCGGGATCATGGTCAATGTTGCTACGTGTCACAGGTTTATCGTATGCTAGGGCTGTGCTCAGCATTTCCCAGAGGTTAGCCCACCTGACCTTGACAATAATCTTAATAACATTCCAGTTTTACTGATTAGGAGGCCTCATCCCACTCCTGGAACATTTGACTGTGCTCTTAACCATTCTGTTTCCAGCTACTAGGTACCAGGCCTTCCTTTACTTGCGATTGCTCTGAACGTGGTGCCACATGGAACGTGGGTCTGTTCCTTTATTCTGCATCCCTCTTTTCATCTAAGGTGCTGATAGCAAGGTTTGAAAGGGTTAAGTGCTTTAAGAGAAACAAAACTAAAGGGATCAATCTCTGCTGGACAAGGAACCATGGGGGAGTTAGAAATGCATTTTCTGCTAGAGTCTCTTTTACTTTGTGTCTAAACAAATGGCAAGAAAATCAGGAATACCAAACTTCAAGGCATCAGATCAATTTATTTATTTATACTATACTTGGCAAGCATTTATCACATTGTTGTTAGCACTGTACTAGGTGCTAAACAAAATATTTACACGCAAGAGAAATGCAAGCCTACATCTTTTCCTTAGAAAGTAAACATCAGCCGTATGATATTCACAGAGTAACTCATTTGATGTTTTAATCCAATCTTTTCCCTCATCTGAGTCTAGCCCTGCGTGCTTGCAGATGCACAGACAGACAGACACGCCCCTCTGCACACACTCCTGAAAGCGAAGGCTCAGCACTGCTAGGAATCCACAGATTTTCGCCAGAGACTTTCAAAATACAGGCAACAATTAAAAAGTAAGTTTAAGAAGTGCACACAACATAGGACTTATAGAGGTTATTTCCACGTCTCACCATCTTTATTCCTGGCAATGCATGCTGTGTCACCTATGAGTAGTCTCTTCTTGGCTACAAATGTGTCCCATCTTCCATCTGTTCTTCTAGCAATATTGCTCGCCTGCCGCCACCGGAGCTTCCTCAGCCTTTATGATGTCACTTGACTAGATTTTCTCTAGTACCCATTTGTCTCACTCTCCAGGTGAGATCAGGCAAGTATATTTTTCTGTAGTTCCCTGAGCAGGTTTTAATTTTGGTTCCATATTAGCAAATGGCTCTGTTTCTGCTCTATTTACCAAAGCTTGCAGCCTACTTTTCTAGGATCAAAAAGAGAGTCTATAAAGTTCCTCCAGAAATTGCTGGCTGGACCATCCGAGGACTCAGCACAGGACCTTAACTTCCCTTTTTATAACCGGATGTCATTTAGAGGTAGGTCTATGAAAGATACCACTCCCTGACTTTTCTCATCTGCTTTTGAATTCTGCTTTTCTTTCTTTCATTCGTTTCATAAATATTGACCTGCTCTGTTCCAGGCACTGTGCTAGGCAAAGGAATCTTTACCTTCTTGCAGTGAAAGCTGAGGTGTTTCCCTTCGCCAACTGCTCCAGGCAGCTTGCAAATAGTCACGCAAGCTGCTTGGGCTACTGGTTGGGAGGTTGCATGACCTTCCAGGTCAGCGTTGCCCCTTACTAGGAATTTGTCCTTGGCTGAGTTACTTAACCTCTCCGTACTTAACTTCCTCATCTTTGAAAGACAGACTCAGTAGTGAGGCTATTATTTTTTAATTGTATTATGGTGATTTATATTTATATTTGTCTTCGTTATAGGGCAATTATCTGTTTATTAAACTCAGTCTGTAAATTGCCAAGAAATATATAAATATAAAGTGGTATTATTATCTCATATAGGGTTCAGTAAGTTTTGCAGTGGAGTTTTTGTCAAAGAAAAAACAGAAAACAGTCATCAAGCACCTCCTATGTCTCGAGGGCTATGCTGTGAGCTTTACATATGTTATTCTGTTCCGCCTCAAAGAAGTTCAGTGAGATAAAAATAACAACAGCCTTCTTTTACTGTGTAAAAAATCTAATTTAATGTTAATAATGTATATAAATAGATATTATCATGATTCCATTTTGTGAAGAAATCAAAAGAAGGAAATGAAACTCAGACATTAACTTACCCAAGAAAACCCAGCCACTAAGTGACAGAACCAGGATGTGACCCCAGGACCCTCTGTCACTAGAGGCCGTTACATGATTGCTATGACAAAATGCAAAATTGCTTTGCATGGATGGGCCCCAGTGAGGCTGATTAAAAGAAAAAGAAGACTGAACCGATAAAGCATTGATACTTATAGGCAAAATCATCTAAAGGGCAAAATATTAATTTTATGCATATCATGTTCTACATCCCACTTTGGCATCCACAGAACTGCAGGCTGAAGACCTGTGAAAGCCAACTTTTAAAAGAATTCTTTGCTTAAAGTTCTTCATTTTCATAGTGTTCTTTTCCTTGTATGATAATAGAACAAGAATTGGATCAAATTGGAAAATGCAGACAGATTTTATTAATTTTTAAAGGAGTCACTTGGAAGATTATATCATTTATTTATACTCTGTAGCTGACAATTGGCCTGTATAAACGGACAGGGCTGGGGTGAACTTCTGAAGAAAGACTAAAAACACCCACTGGGTCTTCACCCCCTAACTTGGAGATCTTAGAGAGTTGTCACACTAAGTAAACAATCCATTTCCGATGCCAAAAACTACCTACGTATCAAATAAATGAACCATGTGTGTACATTATGCCCCCAACTCCACACAAACACACACCGTTATGCTTTGTTCTGTGTCATCCTTATTTGCATAAAATTCTGAACATTTCCCTTAAAACAGCTTAATTTCACTTAAGTTTTTTTTTCTTCAACATATTCAAAAGGCCTTGGGTTATCATCAGTAATTATCAGTAGGACTTAGCAAAGGAGACCTCATCTAAGAACCCATGAAACTGGCCTAATGGGATTGATATATTTTATAGGCCTACTTGTTTTATTTTGTTCATTTTTAGCACAAACATATCGCTTTAAAGCTTCCAAAATCCTCATACATGCATAATCTCCTTTAGCCCATTTACCTATTTGGGAAATAAATTGTATTAGTTTTCTAGTCCCATGGATTCTGAAACAAACATCCTGAGAGGTTATTTAAACTGCCTTGGAACATATCAACTCATCAGTGGCAGAGACAAACTCCAAAGTCATGGCCCCAATTCTACCACGCTTCCTCTCTCTGTTCTAGCACCTTCTTAACTCCCCAGCCCATTCCATGGCAAGACCACAAATAAAATAATGGCAGTGTTCACATACCTTTGTCCCAGCGCTGGGTCTTCACGAGATCACTCGCACAGCTCTGTTTCTTGGTAAGGATCCTTTATATCATCACGACACCATGTAATGAAAGGGCTGATTCCCTGTCCCCCCCCCCCCCCCCACCCCCACCAACAGAGTTTCTCTCTGATTTCTCCAGATATCCCTGATACAGGAATGTAGAAGAACTGGATGTATAGGTACAACAACTGCATGTCCTTCTAAACTAGGTATCGGGATTCTGTCAAACACTTTATAGACACTTAATACCCAAATATCTATAGGTAGTTTCTCTCCAATCCCGGTTCTACTATGAACAATTTGTGTCGCTTTGGACCCATCATTCAATCTCTTTAAGCCTCAGTTTACTGATTTTGACAGTGAGAGAAATGAACCAACTTATACAAGGAGTCTATTCAAACACGAAAACATGACTAATCTATGAAAATGGTATTTGGTATAATTCAAGGAACACAAGTATTCAGGAGGCAAAACAAAACAAAACAAAACAAACCCAACCCACAAAAAACAAAAAAACAAAACCCCACCAAAAAAATGCACGATTAATGAGTGGTGTCCCATCAATGTTCACCCTTATTTTGTATATAATGTTGCTTATTCCATCAACTCCATTTGGCTTCAGTTTCCCGCAAATGAACTAGAAAGGAGATTTTATAAAGATTAAATCTATGATGTTGCTAATGTGTACTTTGAATAATAAACACTCCTGAAATAGAGTCCTTATTCTTAAAACAAAAAAACTTAAATGCGTGTGTTCCAATAAGACCATATTGGGGTATAATTATTGATTTTCAAATATAGTTTAGAAAAGAAAAGGCTTTTTGAAGCAGAGGGTAAAGCTGGAATTTATCATCAAGAACAGACTCTCAATTCACCTGCAAATGTACACCCTCGATCCAGGCCTGCTCAGAACAGTTACAACTATCACATTTTTAATCCACATTACCCAGACAGCAAAGAAATGGACATTTTGTGATACCAGAATGCCGAACTACTCTAATTTGGCGGCGACATTTTTTATCCCGAATTAGAAGAATAAGGAAAATATACAAAAGAGTCAAATGTTTCCCCAACTGCAGAAGCAAACACTTCCCCCCTGTAATTTCAAAGAACTTAACATGCAGCCTTGCTTCTCTCTCTCTCTTCTTTTACTATCAGTACCAAACCAAGAGTCTGAATATTAATAGAACTATTTATATAGGCTGTTTTCCACCATAATGCAGATTTTTCAAATTTCTTCTGCAATTTGCTCTATCTAAATACACAGGATCCCCTAAGTTTTTCTCTAGTGCTTGCTCAGAGCGCACATATAAGTTCATGAACTTTTTGTCAGTTGCCAGTTTCCTATTCCTTATGGGGAATATAAGTCATCCCTGTGTTTATAAAGTGATAGGATTTGGAACGATATTGTAGGGCCAGCCCAGTTTTTCAAACTCACTTTAATCAAGTGTTGTTATTGAGAAGGGTGATCCAGAGCATGGCCAGGACAGCAAATCTACCACTGAACAAAGTGGACTTCACAAACTAGAAATAATCATGAGATGTGGCATCCGGGTGTGGTCCACTGGAGTGTGGCTACCCTTGCAGACAAGGAGAGTGACCCCTCCAACTATGTATGTATATGCTTATGTGGCAGCATTCATCAGTTGATTATTTTCAAAATAGAAAGGCACCTGCTTCCATCAAATCTTTCATCCATCCCTTTTAATTCTGAGCAGGTACATGCTCTTTACCCCCCTGCATTCTGTTCCTGGCACACTATGGAGGAGGGGGGAGCAGACGAGAGACTTCCCAACAGCAGTCTGTTTGCAGGGGACTTGCCCAGCAAAGGTGTCTAAACTTTTTTTTTTTTTTTTTGCACTGTTATGCCATCACTTAAGGATCAATTAACTGGCCTCTGTGGCAAACTGCTGTTCAGTGGCCAGTGCCATCCTGTACACCCGGGCAAACAGATGCTGCTGACCAACATCACCCATTGTTTGTCCTGTCTCTCAGGTTCCCTAAGACCTCACCAATGGCACCTGTTAAAGCTGCTTCCACTAAGCTGTTCTGCATTTGTCTGGCTGGATTTGGACTTCCTGGATCTCTGAGTGAATACAAAGTGATTAGAAAGCCCAGTGTTTGGCAACAAGCAGGCTGGGGAGTAACTGCGTGTGGGTCAAAAGGAGCACAATGTGTTCTGCATAGCGCCCTGCTCCATCCCCGGGGTTGTGGAGATCAAAATCGTCTCCATGGTCCTCAGCTGTTTAACAGCAGCTGGTTAATGTAATGCCAGATGATCTGCTTGAATGAAGTTGTCATTCTTGCAGTGATCTTTAATTTAGTAAAACACATAACTGAGCAGCGTTCATTTCAATGTTGTGTTAGTTTAAGAAAAGTTTCCACTGCCTTTTCCGCTGTTTTCCACATTGACGACAGAAAAAAAGCATCCCTGAGGAATATACATTGAGCCAAGGAGAACACAGGATCAGTGTTTTTCCATCCAAGTTAAATGCTATTGTGTAAAGAGAGGTTCGCCAAAAAAAAAAAAAGCATGATGAAGTTACTAGAACTTTCCCATTATGAACCTGGTCTTCATCGTTACTAAATTTACATCACAGCTTCCCTTCTATGTGAAGAAACTCAAAGAGCTAGGCCAGAAAAAAAAACATATTTAATACATTTTATGTTTTAAACATTTGGACAATTGTGCTCCAGTTAATGCAGAGGTGACCGCAAATCAACCCGTTTCTTCCTTCCTCCCTCTCTTCCTTCCTTCCTTCCTTTCTCCCTCCCTCCCTCCCTCCCTTGTTCTTTCCTTCCTTTCCCTACAGATTTCCATCAATTACAGTTTGTAGAGAAGTCTGTGCACAAGGCGAAATGCCTGGTCTGTTCAGGCAATTCTGCAGTTCTCTTGCTAACAACAGAGGGCACTGATGCTTCTAATCTGGAAGACCCATCGCCTCGGAGAGAACAAAATAGCTCCTCTCCTTGGGCCTTGCCTTCCAGCGTGCCTACCTCGCAGTACCACATTCCATTTGCTGTAGACATTCTCTCTCTCCGAAGAAAGCGGCCTTTATTCTTTGTCTATTAGTCTATATTCTTCTTCTAGTTTTCAAAGCACTGCTTTAAAAAAGCTGTTATTCGGTAATAGCCCGTGATCTTTTTTTAATATCTCTTGGCTTTTCTGATTATGAATAGCTGTTCTCAAAGCATTTCTTCTTACCTTATTGCTCTTCTTCCTAACCCCATTTAAATGCAATTCATTCACAGATTATGCTACCACTAGCATCTTGGCTTAAAAAAATGAAAGCTCCGTAGGCTGTGACCCTTTAATATATGTTCCAGCACCCTACTGTCCAGTGGAATAGTGGCTACCAAATGTCAGAAATGGACAAGCTGATAGGGGCCCAGCCACCACCTGTGGAAGAACATACTGTAGGTAGAATTCTTTACTGTAGAAGCTATTTACCTTCTTTTTTTTTTAGACTGAAAGCCATAACAATTCAAACTGTTTCAATTGAAGCAAATGAGATGCATCATCCATTTCCCTGATGTGCTTTCAGTAAAGAAGAAAAGCATTCATATACCTTAAATACCTTAAGAGAGCCTCTATGTTTAACCCTTTCCTCAACATAAACACTAACATCGCCTAATCAGGTAGGACTCTTATCATTTTGCACTGAATGGTTCATAAGAACATAAGATTCCATTTAGCACCACTACCCGTCCTCATCACCCACCCCTGTAACACACTTACCCATCGTTCTCATTGCTATTCAAAGAAACAGATTTATTTCTCACCCTGGAGTTGGGAATTTTGGCATGCCAGATTGAAAATGTACCCAACACCGAGTAGAGGATGGGTTATTCTTAGTCTCCTTACACGCTCAAGAGAAAATGGGGCAGTGTACGCCTCTAAATCAAGCAAAGTTCTTTGGAAACTATGACTTCAGCTATAGCTAGATCTGCAAGGCCTTTGTCATATTATAAAAAGAACTGGGATCATGAACGATAGGAGGTGTATCTCCAGTACAAGAGACGAAGGGGCGAGAGCTCAGGGATTGTGAGGAGGGGTTCCAGAATTACCGTATTCATTGTATGTCTGATTTTTTTTAAAGTTTTGGTTATGGAAATGAGAGAAATTCCTCCAATGTCTTTTTGATGTCTGGGATTTATAGTGCAAAAGGCAGCTACTGACATTTGGTGAAGGTATTTTGCCTCAGCCCAGCTGTGCAAACCCCTTTCATTGTTTCTGCCTGTTTCTTTCATCCACCCTTCATCCTCCCTCCATCCCCACCCCCAGGCCTGGGCATCAGGGCCCGTGAGACACGAGTGGGCTCTAAAGACAACCTACAAGTGCAGCTAAAACAGTTGCTGCCCTTTCCCTTAGAAAGTTAAGGGAAAAGGTCTCCCTGATTAACCTATCCCTATCTTCTTTCCTCAAGGGTTACGAAATAAAAATAAAAATTGTCTCTGATAATCTTCTGCTTTAGACTGTTTATCATATTAGGTGGGAGAATATTAGGCTGATGCTCTTTTTTTTTTTTCCTTTTTGGAAGGAGCTGTTTCCACGCTGTGGCGGATCCCTCCAGCAGCCAACAGCGCCTCTGATTAGAAGGCTACTTCATAAATTACAAACCACCAGAGTGAGAATCATTATATAGAATGGGCTCTGCCATCTGGTCATCCACTCTCCACATGATAAAGGCCATCATCTTTGCTCTGTGGCTTGGTTACTTCAAGGAGCCCTCAGCCACAGCAAAAGAAAAGAGATATATTTTCATTCCAAACTCACTTGGCCTTTTAACCCCAGATGATCCAGGCACTTGGAAAGGTGAGTGTTCCCATTTAACAGATGAGGAAACTGAGAAATAAGAGGTCAGTGTTTTATCTGCAAGGAGCTTTTAAAAGACAAGTGAAAAAAAATAAAGAAAGCAGGATTTGCTCTTTGTTTCAATAGCAAGAGAGCAAACACGTCTCTTTTTTTCTGCCTTCTCTCTGTATAAGAAATTTCACACACACTGCATTTCCATTTTCTGAAAAGTTCTATCAGTGGAAGTTGCAGATGCCTGTGATAGGAGGGAATAGATTTCTTATTGAACAGGTAGGCACTTTGCAACAATCCATCCCAGCTGCCTCTAGAGAAAAAAAATAAAAGTTTTTAGTGAAGTTGATAAAATGCCAGACAGGAACTAATTCTTTACTTTTATGTATGTTTCGTTCCTGAAGCAAACAGGAGAAACACACCTCTCTTTACCCCTGGCAAGCGGTGCAGAATACATTGCCAGAGGTCCTCCTCACCTCAGAAAGAGTGGCTGAGCAGTAACACTACAACTAGCCAAACCCAAGAACAGGTTAGCCCAGCAAGGGTTCGGTGGGATGGGAATTACCAATTACTTCAGTCTTCCACATTTCTTCCCTTACAGATATCTTTCCTACATTGTAGTATTGTAGAAGCAGTATGGCATAGCGTTCAAGAGCGTGAATTCTGGAACCCATGTCTGGGTCCATTTTATGCCTCTTTTTGGCTGTCGGGCCTTGGGCAATTTACTGAACATTGCTGTGCTTCAGTTTCATGCCCTGTAAAATGGGTTTTTAATGGTGGCTACCTCACTGGATTTTGGGGAGAACTAAAGAGTAAAACTGTTATGGTGCTTAAAGATTTTTTATTTATTTTAGAGAGAGAGAGAGAGAACTCCCATGCGCTTGAGCGGGGCAGGGTGGGGGTGGCGGGGAGTGGTGGGGAGAGGCAGAGGGAAAGAATCCCAAGGAGATTCTGCACTGAATACAGAGCCCAATGGGGGGGGGGTGCTCTATCTCATGACCCTGAGAGCTGAAACCAAGAGTCAGACACTTAACCTACTGAGCTACCCAGGTGCCCCTGTTATGGTGCTTAGAACAAAATTGTTCCAATGAGAATCCTTTGCTGTCTTCTCAATTGTATTTTTATGATAAGATTGAAAATACAAGAAAGGCAAGATTATGAACTAGAGGTAAATTTATACCAAGATGATGTCTTACTTTTATTAGTGGAAATACTACAGTTGACTTTGCTGTCTTCATAACCTACATCCATTACCAGTTGGCATGGGGCAACTGAAACTGAAGGCAAAGGATACACACACACACACATGCACGCACACACACGCATGCACACACACACCACAGTATCATTAGAAGCTCCTATGCATAAATAAACATGTTTCTTGTATTAAGAACTTAAAACTGCACACTAGTGCTTATAGATATGTTTACTCCTTTGCAAAGATATGCCAATTCAATTGGATGCTTTCGATTAATACTCAGAGACTTTTGCTTGGTTTGTGGTACCAGAGTCTTCTCATGATCAAAGAAAGTTGGTATTTATGAGTCACGGCAAAAGAGAACCATCAAAGAATTTTTTTTTTAAAGATTTTATTTATTTATTTGAGAGAGAGAATGAGAGACAGAGAGCACGAGAGGGAAGAGGGCAGAGGGAGAAGCAGACCCCCTGCCGAGCAGGGAGCCCGATGCGGGACTCGATCCCAGGACTCCAGGATCATGACCTGAGCCGAAGGCAGTCGCTTAACCAACTGAGCGACCCAGGTGCCCCCATCAAAGAATATTTTTAAAGTCCATATTAACTATTACCACCACCCTCCTTCAAAAAAAAAAGTGAAAGAAAATATCAGTAAAGGAGTTCAATAATCTAATACTACTTCTGCTTATGGGTCTCCTTTTATCTGGAAGTCTTTGTTCCATTAAAAGAAACTCAGAGAAAAAGAAAAGAAAATCTCAGAGGTACATTTGGGCTTTCTGCATATTTTCTAATAGGCGTGTAAATACATTAAAGTGCATATATCCTTACATTCACACATTGTAGTCCTTTAACAAAGTCCATAGGTACTGTCTAAATAAACTTAAGGCATACAGGGGGGCCTGGATGGCTCAGTAGGTTAAGCATCTGAATTTATTTCGGCTCAGGTCATGATCACAGGGTTGTGAGATCAAGCCTGATGTTGGGCTGGTGCTGGGCATGGAGCCTGCTTAAGATTCTCTCTCTCCCTCTCTCCTACCCTTCACCCCCCCCGCCCCAATCTCTCTCTCAAAAAAAAAAAAAATTAAGGCATACAGAATTTCCTAACTGAAAAACAAACCCTATTTGGGGGATATTAAATATGTATTGTGACTTCATATCTGTGTGTAAGAAACCCCGGTTTCAAATATCACAGACGGGTGGGGGGGGCAGTAAGAAGGAAGACTTGGTGCACATGCATTGTCTACATTTTCTTCAGAATGGAATGAAATCAGTCACCATGGCCATGCACGCCACAGAAAGCTGGCCTTCCTGGGCGTGCGCTGCTCAACCACGGCTCTGCTGAGGTTGTCAGCTCGGCGTGGCATTTAGTCATCCTACCCTTCTTGCTCACAGAGCTTGAGTCAGAAACCATGCTGATTTTACTGCCACCTTTTCCTTCCCAAACCCTAAGAGCTTTCTAAAGTAACTTCATGGGAAACAGCTAGACATTTTCAAAGAGAAGGAAAAAAAAAAATTCCTTCCATTCACATATTCTGAAACACAAGACCAAGAATGTATGTGACCTTGACGCACCCTATTCATTTCTCCAAGGGATCCAGGCCCTAGGGAATCCCATCTTTGTTCCAGACCATGCACACTCTCTCACACACACACACACACACACACATTCATTCACACAGGTTAGTCCTATGTCAGGATTCACTTTTTCAGAACGACAGAAATATCTCACACTTTTACTCCAGAGTCTGGTATCGTACTCCCAGAACATTTCAATTGTGTTCTCCCTTCTCTATCCCCTTGCAAAAGTGACAGTCGACTTTCTTTCTTTAACATCCTTTAGGGGGCATCTTTCCTCCTCTCTTAGTTTACCAACAACTGTTTAAAAAAAAAAAAAAGTCTTCTAACCTCTAGACAGGAACAGTGAATTCAGCCTAACCTATTGCTGTGCTTATTCAGAGGCAGTCATTCAGCGTCTGGGCTCTTCAATCCCTAAATTAGAATCTTATTCCCCAGTATTTAAGTCAGTAGAGCCAGAACACAGGAAAGAACTCATGTGGATCCGTATTTGCCACATTTTCATCAAGTTGGGTAAAAGATTTGGTGGGAAGCTTTGAAAGTAGTGGCTTACAGGAACTTTCTCAATGATTTGTGGATTTCACTCTCAAACGCTCCTTTCCTATTTCAACTCCATTATAATGGATAATTGAGAACTGACGACACAGATGGGAAGGCATCCATCCATTCATTCAACGAATATTTCAAGACGATGACAGGGACATCAAATTTGCTAACATGTAACAAGGCCTCCTTAAAAGAGGCAGATGATGACAGAATGTGGAAGAAGGATAGTATATCTTTTTTTGTTTATATATTTCAGGTATTCCATGCACACATTTACAAAGAACACTAAAGACAAGGGGGCTACACAAAGGATATTTTATGGGTTCCAAGGCAGTTCATATCTTTAACTCTTCTGTTTTCTGAATGAGATAAGATATTCTTCACAACATTTGACTTTACTTTTTTGAAAGCAATAAATTGGTAAATTGTTGATGTTTTATAACTTCTTAAATCATGCTTTTATGTGAAATTTCAGCACGGTAGCAAATGACATGACTTGTCTTCAAAGCAGAAATCAATTTGGGAATTTCTAGTCATGGTTTGTCTTTGTTCCATGCAGACTAGAAGCTTGGATCTCAGAGCCCCCATAACTCAGGCACTGCATACAATGTTATGAAAAGCGAGCATTTGGTTAAATAAATGACTGAACGAATTGTCAAAGTAACTGCATCATTCATCTTTTATACAGAATTTCTCATCCTGAATTATTAATTTTACATATATATACATTTATTATATAGAACAGCACATATACTGTTGTTGGGGAAAATGAAGCTCGTTGTTAGTCACGGTTACTTGTATTTACCTCACATGGTCCTCCCAGATGAGGGAAGAATGACCTTGAACTCAGCCGCTGCAGTCCACTCCCCCTACCCAGTCTTCCAATGCAGTGGATTCTCAGGTGGCCCTATCAGAGCACACACTCATGAGATGTTTATGAAATGGAATCTCCTCTCTTGAGTGTAAATGATCAACCTGAGACATGGAGAAGCAGTATACAATTTTATGCTAAGGATTTACTTTGCAACATATAATGTTAAAAAGCCTTTCAACATTTTATGTACCAGCAGCTATTTGCATCTGCCAACTTCAAGGATTCTGGTTAAACAAGGAACACTTTCTCCCCTGTGAGCAGCAATCCAGAGATGCTGCCTGACCCTGGTCCACTGTGAGTTACAGGGAACCTAAGGAGACAAACCTGTCCCAGAAACCAGAAGGGGTTTGGATAAGGTGCATTCCCAACTCTGATAGATCCAGATAAATCTAGCTTCTTGCTGCCAGATCTTAAGGAAGCCTGTGCACTTTAATCTTCTCACCTGAAAAATGTAGATAGCATCTGCTCTGTCTAACTTACAGGCTTGGGTGGGAATAGATGCAATAAAATGGAGAGCTGTGGCATTCAATAAAACCCATTCTCCCCCACAAACCCCATCAAAATCAAACTACTAAAAAAATGATATATAAAGAGGGCTTCCCCCTTTTTGCCTCTATATTGCAGGATATCAGAATGGTTACCCTATGGTATACAGGTTCAAAGAGCCTGGGAAATAGGCCCTTGGTTTGTCCTGGAATAGGAAAGAATGATCTAGAGCGGAGGAATTTTGGAGGTTATTTGAACCAGCAAAGCATTCCCGGTCATTTCTCTGCACATTGCCGCAACTTGGACACAAGTGCACCTTCAACAAGAGGAATTTGTACTTACCGGAATCAAGAAAATCAGGTTCCTCCTCCCTGACAGGTACAGCTCTTAGTGTGGGTCCTGATAAAGCCTTCCCCCACCCCGGGAATTGAAAGATAGCTCCTTGTAGGTGCTTTAAAAGAGAACAAGAGAAGGGAAGTTTCCAAAGCTAAGGAACCTGCAAATATCCAAAACAGCCAGTATTTATGTCAGATAATTAAAGAGGGAAATAATGCCAACTGAAATAAGATAAAGTGAGAAAAAGAATCCTCATTATATTCAATCATCACCTTAAATGTGTATAACAATTTTCTATACAAAAAAAAAAATTGTCCTCAGGAAACAAACTGAGGGTTGCTGGAGTGGTTGGGGGGTGGGAGGGATGGGGTGGCTGGGTGATGGGCACTGGGGAGGGTATGTGCTATGGTGAGTGCTGTGAAGTGTGTAAGACTGTTGAATCACAGACCTGTACCTCTGAAACAAATAATACGTTATATGTTAATAAAAAAATTTAAAAAACCATTGTCACCATCATTCATTTTGAAAATATCTGCCGGGTGCAAGAGGAAGGACGTGTATTAAGTAGAGATTGAAAAATATTATCCTGAACTCATATCCGGTAACCAGTAGGTTTCTAGGGGACCTACCCCCACGTCTCTGAGAGCAACGGGAAAAGGTAGGTATCCCAGAGCCCTCCCCCTCCTCATGAAGCCACTGTCACCACTGCCTGAACTCCTATCCAAAGGTTGTCATTGCAACTCTGTGCAAAGCTTTGCTCCAAACAATTCGCTAATTCAAACTGTAAATCTTTATTATAAAGATTTCCTTCTTCTAAGCAGTAATTCTCTCTGCTCTGGTGGGGAGAGGAATGATTTGTTTTTTCGTTACTGGTTATTTATAAGATATCTACTCTAGATTAGTCCTGCTTGAGTGACATCCTAAATGGCTCCATTCCCCAGCAGTACTCTACTTCTGATGGGGGACTGACAACCTCTACTTAGAATGTCTTTCATGGGACACAATGAAGTGTAAAACTGCTAGGGAAAAGCCTATGTTTCAAAACAAACCATCTCTATAATAAGCACTTAAAACACTTTTCATTAATATATTTCTCTGTGTATAAAACAAAAGCTTAATGCTGCAACATGGCCTTTGACAATTTTTTTTTTTTTAAATAAACACTATTTCAATTTTGAGCTGGACCAACATAATGAAAACGCAAGTGAGGCTTGTTTGAGATCTTCCCCACACCCATTCTCTTAACGCTGCTTCAAATTGTGTTTTCATCCCAAATACTGAAAGTTCAATAAAAATCCAAAAGCAGAAGCCTGAATTAGTAAGTACAGAATCTAACAACCTTTCTGTCGCGGGTGTGAGCATTGGTCTAGAGAGATACAGTCCTGTCTAATCCTTATCTGAATTTGCAATTAATACCTTAGAGCTGCAGATAACTGTACACAATTCTGTACACAGTTCTGCTCTCTTCATTTTAAATGGCTAGACCTAAATCAAATCAGGCTTCAAATACATTGAAAAGTAATTGTCTAATGCCTAATTGAACTAATAGATTCCACTCTTCTTAATACAGCTAATGCTTAGTACCAGCTCTAGGCTGCCAAGAGCTGTAGAGGTAGGAGAAATGAAGGAAGGAAGGAGGGAAGGAAGGAGGGAAGGAAGGAGGGAAGGAAGGAAGGAAGGAAGGAAGGAAGGAAGGAAGGAAGGAAGGAAGGAAGGAAGGAAGGAAGGGAAAGGAAGTGAGGGAGGGAAGGGGACGGAGGGAGGGAAGGAGGGAAGGGGGGAAGGAAAGATGAGAAAAAATCCTCCTTGCAAAACTTGTCAGGAAATTATGATTACTCAATTTCTTAATATAAATATAAAAGCAAGCAAAGTCACATTGATTCTTTGCTGACTTACCCCCTCCCTCAATCTAAATGTGCTCTGAATTAGATTCCCATTCACTTCCGTCAATTGTCAGCTCCAACAGAATATCGTAAGAGCCTCAAAATGAAGCACTTATGAGTTTTCTTTTTCAATCTCTTGTGGGCTTCTCTCAGTTTTATCGCAAATGAACAATCATGTTGGAAGGGGCTCCGTCTGTTTAATGTCATTAGCCATTGTTTCATAAAACAAACAGCTGTTCCACCGTTGGGCTGCAGTTAATCTTAAATCTAAATGTGGCGGCACTCGGGGAGCGCCTCGGACGGGGTTTGTTCTCACCAATGCAGGTCTCTTAATCTACTGCAAGTCAAGGCGCTTATCTCTCTGCTCAGTGCAGGGATTTCTTTGTCCAAATACGAAACCAAATGCAGTTAACATTGTACATCCTGAATTTTTTTTTTTTTTTACCCCTGGGGTAATTTTTTTTTTAAAGCAACTAAAAGTCTCCAGTATATTTATTTATTGACTGTACTATTTTACAAATATTTTCCCAATACTCACAAAGTCAAATTCTTTTTCAGGTTGGCGCCTAAGAGCCAGCCTAATCAGTGAGTTTGGGAATCCTGATAAAGGCTGAACTGAGAACAAAAACACATTTACAGACTTGGGAATGATGGGTCCTGGGAAAGTCAAAGATTTCAAGGGGTTATATGCTCCCCGAAAGGTCTGGGCTCTGCATACATTATTATTATTATTATTATTATTATTATCTTAAATGACAATAATATTATTCAGTACATATTTTGTCACCGGCAAGGTCCTAAGAGTCACTGGATGTTAATGTTTTTCATTGCCTGGGTCAATAAACCTTAAGAAAGTATTATTATCCCCATTTTCAGATAAAGTAACTGAGGATTCCAGAGGTGAAGAAATCTGCCAAAGGTCAGACTGCTGGTACCAGGCAGATCCATCATTTAAAATAAGATCTAGGGGTTAGGGCACCTGGGTGGCTCAGTCGGTTAAGCATCTGCTTTCGGCTCAGGCCATGATTCCAGGGTCCTGTGATCAAGCCCCACATTGGGCTCCCTGCTGTGCAGGGGAGTCTGCTTCTCCCTCTGCTGCCCCCGCCCCTGCTCATGCTCTCTCTCACAAGTAAATAAATAAAATCTGTTTTTAAAAAAAGACCCTTAAAAAAAAAAGAAGGTCTAGAGGCACCTGGGTGGTACAGTTAGTTAAGTGTCTGACTCTTGGTTTTGGCTCAGGTCATGAACTTGGGATTCTGGGATTGAGCCCCATGTGGGGCTCTGTGTTCAGCGTGGATTTTGCTTGTCCCTCTCTCTCTTCTCCTCCCTCCTCTCTCTCATAAATAAATAAAATCTTTAAAAAATAAAATAAAATAAATTAAAGTAAGGTTTAACTGGCTTTAAGCATATGTTCCTAGCCATAAGGTCCTATTAAACTGGTCATCACATCAATATGAAAATTCATGTCTATAGTGGTCATATATTTTGGAGTTCCTGGGAGGGTTCTTATTTACAAATTTTTGTACCTCTGCCAGATAATGCACCCCAAATTTTTGGTGGAAAATACTAACCATGATGCTAGGCTAGAGGGTCCAGAAGCAGAAGGCTGTCTGCTGCTTCAGCTCCAGATGGTGAAGGTCATTTCAGAGTTACAACAAAAAACTACCGAATTTCCTCACCAGAGCTTAACAGAGGGGCTCTGGCCAAGATGACTTAGTCTACATAGGTGGAAACTTTCAAGTACCAGTTACAGCTCTGTGTACCCCACCCCCCACCCCACCAGTATCTCCTCCATATACCACTTGGCCACCCACCCACTCAGTGGCCCTTTAAACCCTGCCCGCTCTTTTGTTGACTTCTGGTTTGATTTTAAAAACCATGTTGTTGGTTTTAAATTTTTGTCAGTTCCATAATAAAATGAAAAAATACTGAAAGACAGAAATCAAAGTATTAAGCTCATTCCATAGCCAATCAGCCAGAAAATATTTATAATATTTATTCAGTACCATTTGTGTTCCAAATACTAGGCTAGGCACCAGGCATACTTATAGAATATTCGTTTCCCAGTACACCTAATATACTAACATAACAATTTTCTCTTGTTCTAATAACTTGTTAAAGAGAATCTGAAGGTCATACCTCATTCATATCTCTCTTCTAGGGCCTTTTGGAATTACTTTTAGCTCTTCCGAAGAAACAAACACTTTTGCCTCCAAGCATTTATACAAACAGTTCCCTCACCTAATTTTATCATCCCTCTTCTCACTTGGCTAATTCCTGCTCAACCTTCAGAACTTAGATCAGATGTCCCTTCTTCAGATATATGTCCCTATTCACTGCAGGGTTTTCACATGGCCATCGCACTGACAGAATACAAAAACCCCACCAGCCTGTAAACACCATGAGAGACACGGGCTGGCCTATCTTGTTCAGTGTTGCCTCCCCAACAGGAGAGACAGTGCCTGGTACAGAGGTGGTGCTCAATGCATATTGTCTGCATGGATGGATGAATGGATGGATGGATGGGAGGAAGGGTGTCTATCTTAAATTATTTTATTCTCTTAACAGCCAAAAGCAGCTCAAACCCTTTTAAAATTGAAATAGGAGATATATATATATATATATATATATATGTGTGTGTGTGTGTGTGTGTATATTACATATATATATCACACATAGGCATATATTCTATCAGGCAGATGTCGCGTGAAGAATGGCAGTTAACTGATAGCCATGGTCTGGGATTTATTCTTTATTAAGAATAAATAAAGAATATTCTGGATGGAGTGTAAAAATTGCCAGAGAGGGTAAGGGTAGGCTTCAACAGAGGGATAGAGAGATCAGAAGACAGAGGATGTGTACCTTTTTCCCATTTTGCAAATGTGACCAAGGAAATTGATACTTTATCAAGATGTGTCAATTCAACTTAATAAGTCGTCATTGAGCCTCAGCTGATAGGACAGGCTCAATAGTGAGCTTTATGGGGTGGTCAAAGATGATTAAAATATTGTAATTCTAAGAATGTATGAGCAGAGGAATTGAGGGCTAGGCAAAGACAGTAAAGGCACATAGATTTTCCTTTGAAGGGCTCCAACCCAATGTCCCCTTCCAAAGTCCACCTAACCTCCTGCTGGGAAGAAACTTAAGTCCAGGAGAGGGAGAAAAAAAAAAAAAAACAGATCGAGAAAGTGAGTTCCACCACTGTATGCACTCTTTTCTATCTCTACCTGACATTTCCATTTGCAAACTTTAGATCTTTCAGCATCAGCTAAGAGTAAAATGATTAATTTATGCAATTAATTCAAAAAGTACACTGGTCTTCAGAATCAAACAAGATTTTAAAGTATGAAACCTCATTAATGGCAACTAGGAAAAAAATTAAAATCTTACAGTCTTAGTTCCTTACATAAAGTAAATGGGAAAGTACTTACTTTCCTTACGTAAGTAAAGCGAATAAAAGACCCATGATCTCATATTCACTGCAAATATCTATCCCAGCAAATCTTTAAAGCAAAGGCAACAAATAACCAAATGGGCTGACTTGGATTCACAGTGTGCTCCCTGCCCCTGCCAGTGCCTTCTATGTAAAAACAAAACAAAAC
This sequence comes from Neomonachus schauinslandi, assembly GCF_002201575.2. Classification (NCBI taxonomy): domain Eukaryota; kingdom Metazoa; phylum Chordata; class Mammalia; order Carnivora; family Phocidae; genus Neomonachus; species Neomonachus schauinslandi. Next base: position 14,621,667 of record NC_058408.1, on the reverse strand, counting down.
AAAACACTTAAAACCAAGAATAATAGTAACAAGAAAATACTTTGAAAAGAAGCAAAATTAATTTTTACCTGTATTTTCAATTATTGAAAAGGCCCGTGCTTTCTGCAGTGGGACCACAATTTGCAATACCATAACATTAGTTAAGTAAATGAAAAAAAGCACTGAGCTCATTTATAAATCCTTTCTTCCTTTGAACTGGTATGCAAACGGTTCCTGCCTTCAGGTTTACAACTTGGAGCTGTCCAGCTCTTGAATGCAAAGCTTAGTTTACAGCCCAAGGGTAAACCAGTCGTCTGACTCTCAAGTACTGTGATAATGACACTCAGTGGCTGTGAACAGTAACAATAATACCATCACTCTGCCAAGTGCTTTAGACCCAGTGTTTATTAATTTTTATAAATAACACTCTAAGATGGATGTTACGTTATTCAATGCCCCCTTTTCCTACAGCCATAAGGAAAATGAAGCACAGAGAACTATGTAAGTGCTCAAGGCCATGAGCTAGTAAGAACTAATGCGCTACAGAAACTAATCAGGCCAGGGAGCACTGTTTCTACAATTCTTAGTCCTACAAACTTGACATTAATTCTTGAGCTCAAGATGCTTTCCCAAAGGTAGATACTCAGTGACAATATATAGTATAGAAGTACCTTACACAAACAGATCCATGGATTAGCATTTGAGTGAAATTCCCAAGATTGTAAATTTTTGAAAGCATATGCAGTAGGCATTTAATGAATGCTTTTGGATTAAACTCACAAGCTACTATACCTAAGAGCACTAACTCTCAGAGAAATTTTTTTCTGGGGGTGCCTGGGTGGCTCAGTCGTTAAGCGTCTGCCTTCGGCTTGGATCATGATCCCGGGGTCCTGGGATTGAGCCCCGCATCGGGCTCCCTGCTCAGTGGGAAGCCTGCTTCTCCTCCCTCTCCCCCTGCTTGTGTTCCCTCTCTCACTGTGTGTCTCTCTGTCAAATATATAAAGATCTTAAAAAAAAAAGAATTTTTTTTCTGGTCTGTTCTCATTATTTATAGGCTAAAGAGCAATAAAAATGGATTAACAGAAGCAATAAAGGGGGGACAAGTATATTGGGGACTATTTACACTGGGACACAGCATTTAGGTGACAAAATCAGTTGAGTTCATTTTCTACACATCTTCATTTTGGTTTCCTTCCTAAATGTATTGAATATACTTTCATATGATAACTTCATAAAAAATTTGCTAGAGTGTGAATATTTCAGGCCATAACATGTTCTTTATTGGTCATGAAGCCTTCTTGGGAAATACTACAATTTCCAATAAATCACTAAAAAAAACCCAGCATCTTTTTTTTTTTTTTTGAAAAAAATTCCCTTGCTCTCTCAACTGCAATGATTATGCTAATTTTGAATACATTCTTTTTACAAATCACATTTTAGTTCACATTGTTGACCAGGAAGGTAGAATGGAGCGTAAGGAGAAGAAAGGAAGAGTGAGGGCAAGAAATAAGAGAGGAAGCTGAGGGGCTTCTGGGTGGCTCAGTTGATTGAGCATCCGACTCTTGGTTTTGGCACAGGTCATGATCTCAGGGTCATGATCTCAGGGTTGTGAGATCAAACCCTGGGGTTGAGCTCCATGCTCAGCAGGGAGTCTGCTTGAGGATTCTCTCTCCCTCTCCCTTGTCCCTCCCACCACTTGCGCACACACTCTCTCGTTCTCTCTCAAATAAACAAATAAATCTTTAAAAAAAGAGAGAGGAACCTGAAAATAAATCATCAAAGAGAAAACTGGTAACAAAATTAATGTATACCTAGCATTTTTGACTAGTTAACATCAATTACTCCTTCTCCTGGTATTCTGAGACTACTATCTTCAATTCTAATTGTTATTATTATTATTATTATTATTATTATTGGTTTCTGGAGTAGAAGTCAGTGACTCATCACTTACATACAACACCTAGTGCTCATCACAAGTGCCATCTTTATTCGCCATCCCCTATTTAGCACATTTCCCACCCACCTCCCTCCATCAACCCTCAGTTTGTTTTCTATCATTAAGATGAGTCTATTTTTTGATTTGCAATTGTGCTTAAATTTGCTCCAACATTAAGTTGTTAAGGTCAGTAATAGTACATGATAAGAAGAGCAAAGGTTCTGGATCCCAAAAACTGCAGAGGTGGACTGACCTTGACAAGTACCAGCTCTGAGTACACTATTCAAAATGTCTTTCATTTTGCCATTTACAAGATAAGAATAATAATGTCTTACATAGGTGGGTGATTATTAACTACAATAAAGGTAAAAACTAACAAATAGTAGGCATTCGCTGTGCTATAGTCTTATAAAGAAGACAAATCTAGGGGCACCTGGGTGGCTCAGCCATTAAGCGTCTCCCTCCGGCTCAGGCCCTGATCCCAGGGTCCTGGGATCAAGCCCCGCATCGGGGTCCCTGCTCGGTGGGAAGCCTGCTTCTCCCTTTCCTGCTCCCCCTGCTTGTGGTCCCTCTCTTGCAGTGTCTCTCTTTCAAATAAATAAAATCTTTAAAAAAAAAAAAAAGAAGACAAATCTGGAAAAAATGTAATAAAATTCAGAACAGATTGAAATAAATATGAGGACACTTAAAAGCAATGTCTTACAAGCCATGGTACTTCTATAGCTATCAGAATCCCCCTGAGGCTCTTGTTAATCATGAAAATTTCTGGGTCCCAAGTCAGACCTACAGAGCAGAGTCTCTAGGGTTCGGATTCAAGAATCTGCAAATTTACATTTTCAACAAACTCACTAATTGATTCATATGTTCACTAAAGTTTGAGAAGCTTGACCAGGCAGAAGAAGGAAACACATCAGTAAGAGATCCAAAGGAAACAGATGGTGCACTTAGCCTAGGCTGATTCTGGGAGGGTTTACTTGTAGAGGGTCTAATCATGAAGGCTCTAATTACAGTACGGAGAGGAACCGCAAGAGCTAATGCAAAAACTGTTACCACCCCAAAGCCCAAAGGATGGATGCAGAATCTGGAAGCAGGAGAGTCCTGTGAAAGAGCCTTTCTTTCAAGAAGCAGTGACCTTTGGTTGAGGAATACAGCCAGGACAAGCCTGGAGGGGTGGTCATTCAGAGAATAATACTCTGTTCTCACTTTTCTTCTCTCCAATCACCTATTGAGCCTCTGCATTAGCTGAAACCAGCTGGAAGCCAGAGAACCCAGGAGTCCCACTGATGTGGTTTACAGAGGTCACTTGCTGGAGTAGAAGCCAATGGGAAAGGTTGGAGATTGACCTGGAGAGTCAGGTGAAGAGAATTCGTATGGAAAAGAAACAGAGGGCTGGCACCAGGGATGAGAAGACTTCACACATGAAATAGTTCTTCACGTTGAGAATAACTAAAGTGTTAATACCAAGACTAATGATAATACTAGCTCTATTTATTGAGCTTTGATTTTGTATTACTGTTTTAAAGACTTTATAGGTATTAAGTTGTTTCATCCTTACTCCCATCTCTTAAGACAGGCCCTACAATCATCCCTATCACAGATGAGGAACCTAAGGCACAGAAAGGTTAGCTTTCCTGCCTAAGGTTATACAGCTAGTTAACAGAAAGCCCAGTTTAATCAAGACTGCACTGACAGCCCTCCGCTCTACTATGTCAGAAGGAGCTCTCTGAGGGCAAATGGGCTACATGCTGAGGGAAGAACAAAGGAATAGGAGAGGTAAAACTGCCCGGCGTGTGAGAAAAACATGAAGAGGGTGATGTGGCCAGACACGAAGGGATCAGGAAGGAGAGAAGAAAGCCTTGAACATCATACGTTGGATGGAGTTGTTTTTTTCATGTTGGGAGTGGGGAGTTCTGCTGCCTCACAAAGCTTTTCAACATGCTGTTCCTACAACCTGGACACTGAGCTAATCCCTGGGCTTTAGCTGAACTCAACATGCTGAGGTGGAAGATAGCTTTATTGCTACTCACAAATGGAGTATTAATGATCCCTGCTTCTTTTTCACCTTTCATTTCTTGCTACTGATATAAAAAGTTATATCAGTGGCGATAGAAAACACAAAGTCAAAATATCTCAAGGCAGTGGAGGTAAAAATAGAATGTAATAGTAAAGCAAAGCAATCTTCGTAACGAATCTTGTAAAGCGAACCTGTCGGCTTTTGCTCTCTTCATTCAGCCTACTTGTCCTCAGAGAGGAGCACTCACATGTAAAACTGTGACAAAAGAGCCCGATCCTCATGATTCTGTTAGTATTATGTCTCTCGCTCTTCCTCTCTCTCTTTCTTTTGCTCCATCAATTCTCAGACCACCACAAGGATGCAGGTGCAACTTCTCCCACTGGATGGTGGAGTTGACATCTGGTCTTGTTCAGGGTGCTTGGGAGGTACAATTATCCGAAGAAGATGTACGTGAGGAGGGAACAACATAGAGTTGGACTGAGGACAATGAGACAAACAACCGCCCCAACTTTTCCTTCTTAACCACGAGATTCTTACTGAGACTCCCACTCCTCTCATCTTTCCCTTGCATTCTTCCAACCCCGGATCAAATGTGAGAATTACTCAGACTGAACAAAGAAATTAGAACCCGGCTATTTTTCATGTACTGGAACTTTTCCAACACCATAGGACTTGCTTTGGGACAGGAGCACATTCCATGGGGTTCAGTGCTAAGACATCTGGTCACTTCGAAAGTCTTTGCCTGACTTAGTAAGAAAAGTGTGATTTTTGATGGGAAGGCCATGAGTACTTCATGAAACATCAAGAAGCCATTCATAATTTATACCCGAGGTTACGCCATAGACACTGATCTATTGTCAGCATTTATATATAAAGAGCATCAGAGTCTCCTTGGAAGCCCCTACTTTATCCACCCCGATCTCAACAACTCTGTTCTCTCGGGCAGACATGACTCAGACCAGATGCCTCTGGTTGTAGATTCAGTGTTCTATTGCCATTATTCAGTTAGTGCAGATGCTATATATTTGATTGTGATCATCACATAATCTCTTTTGTGATCTCAACCAATTTCTTTTCCCCTACAAATAAAACTGGATGAAGCTCAAATCATTTATAATCACTGAATTTAAGAACAAGAAAAGGATCTTCACACCGTATAATCCAACTCCTTGTTCTAACAGACACCTAAGACACAGCAAAGGGAAAGGCACTTGTCCAAGGTCATAAGAAGTAGCAAACCGGACTCAAATTGTTTGAGTCCTCTCATCGTGCTGACTCAGCAAACTATCTGATTTAACACGGTTTTCATTTCTTTCCCTGTTCCTTATATCTTTAAAGTCACATTGGCTTCTAAAAAAAGAAAAGAAAACACACACAAAGGAGTGGGTACTGGCCAAAATTTCAAAGATACGATTTCTGAAAAATAAGGGCAAAAGGAAAGAGGGGGGAAATTTTTTAGCCTAATGCCTAAAAGGCCAGTGAGATAGGTTAATCATAATCTAATCACCCTCTGTAATTTTCAATATATCTCATGGTGGAAAATATAAGCAATCATTAAGGCTTTGATTGCTGCTAGTACAGTTGACTTAAGTAGATACATAACGTATACAACGCAAAGCAGATAGCTAAGTCACTAGAAAGCAGTCACATGCCCATGGCCGGGTGAATGTCTAAATGCACACGAGAGTCTTTTGCAGGTTTTTCTTCTTCAGACGGATTTTCTCATTATGATGGTTTATATTTATTCTGACCTTCAAAAATTAAAGATGCACTTTGATCCTGGGACAAGATAGGCAGGAAAGGTATAGTCTGTTAAAAAAATAACTGATTAAAATGCCAGTTGACTTTGTTCATAAAACAACATTTCCATGAGAGGATTGTCAACCATTAAAAAGCTACACTTGAGATTACTGACTACAATAAAATCTTAAAAGTCAAAGTAAAAAGTCGACAAAGCCTTTGCACCTACCCAGATTGCTGGCATGCTTTATTATTGAAGGTGGCGCATGATATGCTGCTCATGTAATGTATATTGTCTCTAATCTCTCACAAAAATCCTGTTAGAAAGGTATTATAAGCCCCCTTTCCAGTTGAGGAAATCAAAGCTCAGAAGCTCAGATGCTAATATCAGGGCAAGGCCACGCAACTAACAATTACAGAATCTAGCTCAAATTCAGGTCTGCCATGCTCCAAAGACCAAGCCATATCCTTGAACTATACTGTCCTGTTACAGTCTATAAAATACCAATACACCATTGGGGAAGGGTAGGTTTTATTTTTTATTTTTTAAAATATTTTTACAAGATTTTATTTATTTATTTGACAGAGAGAGAGACAGCGTGAGAGGGAACACAAGCAGGGGGAGTGGGAGAGAGAGAAGCAGCCTTCCTGCTGAGCAGGGAGCCCAATGCAGGGCTCAGTGCAGGGCTCAATCCCAGGACCCTAGGATCATGACCTGAGCTGAAGGCAGACGCTTAACAACTGAGCCACCTAGGCACTCCAAGGAAGGGTAGGTTTTAAATGACTTCAAGTGAATACTACAATCTCCCAGTAATATCATGTAATATCCTAATACTATCCTTCTTCAAAGACTTTTGAGAAAGGAGGAACCCGTTTTATTTACTGACTGCTGATAATTATCCTATGAGATAAATATCATGTAAATAACTTAGACACACAGGGAAGCTCAGTCTTGGTAAAGCTACTATCTTGTCTAGGATCACACTGTAGAAAGCACAGAAGCCAGGACTTAAATCCTGCCATGCCTGGTTTAGAGCCTCTGTTGTAACTACTGTATTTTAAGCCTCAAAAGCTATCATCAATATAGAACCACCTTGGGGCACCTGGCTTGCTCAGTCAGTGTTGCATGCAACTCTTGATCTGGGGATTGTGAGTTCGAGTCCCACACTGGGCATGGAGCCTACTTTAAAAAAAAAAAAAAGAGCAAAATAGAACCACTTTATTTTAAGCCACATTTTTATTATGAAATACTTCAACAAATGCCCCATATGTGTCGGTAACACGAACAGCATGAAGTAGATGCTTTGGGAAATAGAGACTAAAGAAATGATTAAAACATTGCCTCCTGGTCTCAGAGAGCTTAAAATTCGGCAGGGGAACTGAAGAAAGTGATAAAACCAATCCAGCAGACAGTGTTTGATTAGTATCCCAAAATAAGAATGAACAGAGTACAGTTCCATTTCAGAAGACAGACCACTTCCAAACAGAGTGATCAGGGACTGTTTCCCAAGGGTGTCCTATACAGTGGTCCTTGAATAATGGATTTTGACAAGACATTTCAGGTAGATTGAATGTCGTAAGTCACCACGGGTAAGAGGGAAAGAGTGATTAGGCCAAGTTAGCTTCAGTATGTTTTGCATGCAGGAAAATACTGCAAGATGGCATTGGAAAGATCATTTATGGGCATCAAAAGTCTCAATTTTCAGGCTATAAAATTATGGGCATCATTGTTGGATGAGGGGAGCTACTGAAGCTTTACAGTATAGGAGAGGAATGATCTCGGGTACACATAAAGCAGCCATGTGCATGGTGGCCTGGAGTGTTTAAATATTAGTCAAGAAATCAGTAATGAGGCTCTTGGAATACAGCAAGTATTAATGCTAATTACAGTTCTATGTAAGTATGTAGACTAGCAGCAGAGATGGTAAGAAATTACAAAATCAGGAAATAAGGCCAAGGATAAACTGCCAGGAACTTCAAGCGACTAGCAGGGGAGGTACAGACTTAGAAACATGTAATTTGAACTGCTGAAGGGACACCCGAATTCAAGTTTCTGATAAACATTTAAAAATATTGCAGTTGAGTGAAGATATGAAATGCGTTGGAAATTATGATTTGTGATTTCTCCTGCATAGAGAGGGTGGGTAGATAACATTGAGACAGAGAACAGAGAAGTAATAGAGAGGAATATAAACTAGAGATTAACCCACATTTAGGAAGTAGAAAAAAAGAGAGCAACCACCCAAGGAAAACTCAGAAGTACATTGGTGTAGGGCAAAAAAAGCAAAAGGAACCTGGGCAAGAAAGTGAAAGAGTTGTAGTGATCTAAATTACTGCAGGAATTGAGAGAATGAGAGAGAATATGAGACTGGGCATGTTCAGGGTGGAAGGGTCACAGACTGGATGAGGAATAACAAGTAAGTAACAAGGTCAAGTCACCCAATGTGGCCATAGGAAACACTAGTGAGTCTTTTGGTAGACTGGTAGCCGGAGGCCCCAAGTGCAAGTCACTTTGAAGAAATGTGGTCAGAAAGAGGAGAAAGCAGAACTGGGTCATGAACATAGTTGGGTCTAGATGGGTTTAATTTTTATTATCCACATAGGAGACCTGAGCATGTAAGAGAGAGCAATCTGAAAGGCAGTTCCATTATCCTGGATTCTTCGGCATTGATTAGCATTTATTCCTATTTTACTCTATCAATGCTTGCATCTTTTCACCAATACATGTTTCAAGCATGTGCCAAGGTCCTTTAACATTGGAGACACATCAGCTTTGTTTTTTGCTCTCCACATAATCGTCTCAAATCATAGCACAAGATTCATGTTTTTGTTTCATTGAACACATTTTTGCATATATGTATTTCTCAGGCACCTAAAATTAAAAAAAAAAAACAGGACAAAGGAGCAAATACCAATCATTACAATAAATAATAATAGGTAAAATGTTAAGCATTAAGTAGGCAATGCTTTATATGAATTATCTCATTTAATTTCTAAAACCATGGTTTGAACAATAAATACTTGTTTTGTTTTGGAATTCTATTTTGTACATAACTGTTGAACAATTCTTGCCCTTTCATAAAAAGCTGATAATAGATCTGCTGTCAAGGCCCTGCTGCAAAGACCCATTCATGCACCCATTTATCCATTCATTCATCCACCCGTCTTTTCATTTATTCATTCATTCCTTCATCCATTCACCCAATATGCCCATGCTATGCCAGGCACTGGATAAGAGAAAACATCAGCTTTGATTTATCGCCCCACTTTGTTACAAATAATTCTAAAGATACATTTCTTTGTCAGATAAACTAAACACCGTATTTCTATTAATGACATGTTTTAAAGTCCAGATAAATAAGAGAAGAAAATAACAGTTTTCTTTTATATTAATTTTACTCATCTAATAAAGATGCTCAATAGTGCTTTAACATAAATACACATCTGCTTATAGCAGTATGAAAAAATTCAATTGGAAAATTTAAATTAGGCACATTTCTAATTTAATGCCTTATTATCTTTGCCATAGCATGTGCAGAGAGTTATCTAATAAGTAAAATATGTAGAACAAGGAAGAAGAGCCCTGCCCTAAGGGAGTTTATAATATATTCTAATGTATTCTAATGGTGTGTGAAATATACATCTAAAGTCAGAATTTGTCAAAATTTTGTAACTGGGAGATGCTGATAACTATGTTCAAGTATGCATCCAAAATATTCCTGCCACAGGAAAAAACATGTCTTTATTCACTGATGCTCATATACTGTATTTAAAAGCTTCCTTATGTACTGCTAAAAAAAAATAATTAATAGGCCCCCACCCAGAAATATTTTGAGAAAATAATGTGGGGCAGCCCTGTTGAGTTTATTTACTGTATTGTGGGTTTTTTTTTTCCCTCTTCCTGAGATATCATTAGATATGCAGGTGGTAAATTTACTTAAAGTATTTATTTTTAAAGCTGTATGATTTCTTTTTTGAAAAGCTATAGCTCATGAGGTAAATTTTAGTTTCATTCACCAAACTGTGTGATGAAAATGACACTGCTTTAGTCGTCAAGGGGCCTGAGTTCTGGTCTTGGCTCTCCTGAGTTTAGGTGAACACCACCTCTTTCAGCATAAACCAATGGCAGCTCCAAAATGGTGGCATTCTAGAAACCCAAATGCCCTTGGGGCCAGGCAGGTACCAGGCAGGTTTAAGCAATCAGGAGTAGTGAGATCTAAAATGAACTGGAGAAAGGAGGTCCCATCTAAATGCATTCAAATTCTAATAATGCTGTTCAGACCAACAGGAAAAGAGCCAAGCGAAGCATATCTGCAGCCCACGAATAGGATGGCCAGTTAGCAAAATCTGCACTGGATTATTGCAAAGGTAATTTCCAGTTCTAAAACGGTAGGCCTATGATGCTGAACTTCCCAAAGAATTCTGCCTTTTCAAGTGCTGGCTCCTTCCACCCTGATATCCCAGGGGAACTTAGTAGCTTGGGCAGAAGCTGCATATAACTAGTTCCAGAAGATTCTTCTCCACAGCACTCAAAACTTCAGATTTATATAGTTCCAACTTTATCCAATAGCTAGAACATAATGTGAGAAAAACAGTAACTGTCACACGAAGATAGAACACTGAAGTGCTTAAGCTTTCTTTCTCCAACATAATTTCTTAAACTGTCAAAACATATTCTTTTTCATTCTTCAACATTTAAAGACAAAATTTTTAGCTTGAAAGGTATGTGTTATTTGCCAATGACCTCGGAGAAAGTTAGTTTTATAAAATAGAATGACATGCTGAGTTGTTTTTGCTTACCAACATCTTCTGGCTTTGGAGCCAGATTCCCAAATAGCTTAGTGGATCGGACCCAGTGTCAGATTACCCAAAGAGAGGCTAAGAAATGAGCTTGGGTGGCAGCAAAGCAGGGACACTAATAAATTTTTTTTTTTTTTGGAAGAAGCTGTTATTTGATGTTTCCAAAAGAGAGAGAGAGAGAAAAAAAAAAAAACCCTGATGTACTCTTTGGTGAAAAAAATCAGAACTTCGTTGATTTCTTACATTACTTTGTAGTTTGATACTGCTTTTATTTTGAATACCTTTAGGTAGGAGATGAAGAGGTGGGCATCCTTCTAATGCTCAAAATGATTTCTACAGGTCTTAACCTGGTCATGATCTGACCATTTTGGTGGAGGGAGAAGTGAAACAAGCAAATGAGGGTCTTAAAAAAAAAAAAAAGTCCAATCAAGGAAAGTGGGATTTTTTTTTTTAAGATTTTATTTATTTATTTGACAGAGAGAGAGAGAAAGCACAAGTAGGCAGAGAGGCAGGCAGAGGGAGAGGGAGAAGCAGGCTCTCCACTGAGCAGGGAGCCCGATGTGGGGCTCAATCCCAGGACTCTGGGATCACGAACCGAGCCGAAGGCAGCCACTCAACCGACTGAGCCACCCAGGCGCCCCAGTGTGGGATTTTTAAGTAAAGAAAATTTGGACTTAAACTATATATGCTTTTCTGTAACATTTATAGTAAAAAAGTGAACTTTTTTTTTTTTTTCAAGAGATAGGAACTGGAAAATGGGATGGTTTACCAAGCAGATAAAAGATTCACCATGGAATTCCATGCAGATATAGCTTGCTTTGGGTTTAAAACTTGGACTAGAAACACAATGATGTGATGTAAGCAAACAAATAGTTTTTTTTTACACCATGGACTGCCTTGATATAGATTCGGTATCTTACTTAGGGAATTTATTTCTGCACTCCTGACCCCACTGAAGAGTATCAAACCCCTTAGGGATCTCTCCGCTCTCAATAAAATTGTTAATTGTGGCCAGCTATTAAAATGCTTTTGTAAAAATGGTATTTGATAGATCTAATAATCAGAAGGAAAGAAAGAAAAAAAGAAATGATCTCAGGGGCTCCAGTAAATACCCAAAGATAGAAAAACATTCATAAATCCCCATCAGGCAGCCTCTAAGTTCTTTCATGAAGAAAAAAAGATCCATCTAAGGGAAAATAGTGCGACTTGGATCTTTTCAAGAAAGCAGCTGAAGATCAGCTTGTTTTGAGGCAAAACAAAACAAACAAACAAACAAAAACAAGATAAAATGAACCAAGGGGCTTAAAGGATATGCATAGGCTCATGCACTTTTAGAAATGAGGTCTTTACAAATCAAGCAGTCAGACCATGAGAGGTTCCTCAGCACAGAGACTATCTAGTCATAATATGGAAAAATACTAGAAGGATTTTATGCCTACAACTTAAGTATTAGATAATTATAATAATAAGGAATCAGCAACTAATACTGAAGTATGACACATCATTTATATTTCAGTTAGTCTCCAGAAAGGGACATGTAGCCACAACTTAAAGATGAATGTATTCACAGCCATAAAGATCGTACAGCCTATGAAGGGCAGAGCCAAGATTTGAACCCAAACACAGACTTTCTGACCTAAGGACCAGTGTCCTTAGACCCAGTGTTTCTTCAAAGAGCTGAGTCAGACTCTGCTCTCAGGGTCAACAGAACTGATATGATATTCTGTAGCTCTTTCTCCTTGGCTCCCATTTCTCCGTACTTTGTTCTTTGGGTTTTTTGGGTTTTTGGTTTTCTATTTCTCCATACCTTGGAAGCTGTGTCGGGAAGCACGAGAAAACATTTAGGTGCCTTTCAAGATGATGATTTACCCCATGTCACGAGCCTGTCAAGGGCCACAGTCTTGCCCACATTCAAGCACTGCTCATGTATCGGACGTGAGAGCACATGATGTTCCATTACACACTGCGGGAGGGGCTTATGAACCGCAAAGCAACATGAAATTCTAAACTTAAGTCTCCTCTGTGCAGCAGTCATGCTGTGCCATCATCATATTACTCTCTCACTTTATGAATGAAAATCTTTGTTGCTAAACCCTCCAATTCTGCCCTTTTTTGCCCCCTCCAAGTAGAGGACTGTTCACGTTCCTAAAGGCACTGACAGGTTTCAAAGGCATTGTCTGTAAATGAAGACTGAAGAAACAGCAAAAAATGTTGCTAATATATTAATGAGAAGGGCCAGGATGCAGCACTAAATCCACACTCTGATTAAAAGTGTGTGGAAACTGTAAATACATAGGAATGGGGTCTCAAAAGGAATGTGGGAACAAGGGTGGGGGACGCTGCATGATTTCTTTTTTTTTTAATTAATTTATTTTATTTTTTAATTGTTGTTGGAAATGTTATTTGCACGGTAGTAAAAATGTGAACATGGAAATATTGCCCTGTCTTCAGTTTGCCTTCTGCCATCTGTGGTTCATCTATTTATTGTGTAACAAGTGTGTTTTCTCAGTTCCAAGATCAGTCGCCTCTTCACTTCCCATTCTCCCTGTGGGGCTTCCTCCACTCCCCTCCCTTCGATTACTTTGTGATGATGGGAACGGCCTTTGTCTCTAGCTCTTGAGTTCAGCAACCATGTAACCGGTGGCCTCGCGGACAGCACATCTCAACGGTCCCAGAAGCACCACAACTTTAAACGATGTCACCCCCTCCCCACATTGGTTCCTTTTCCTCAGTTCCTCATGCTGGTGAATCATACCGCTCTCCTCCCAACTTCTCAAACCTGGCACCATGTAGTCTTTCCTACATAAAGAAAATGTCTTGTCTTATTTTAAAATATCATCCTGAATTATCACTATCCCCTTTCCCATCATCACTGTCCCAATTGAGGCTACTCTCACCAACACCACTGCAAAAGGTCCAACCTCACCTTAAATCTCTGCAATGAAGCCAGGGAGATCATCTCAAAACAGAAGCTCTCCCTGCCACTCTTTTATGTAAATCCCTTCAACAGTCCCCTGTTACTCTTAGGATTAAGGTCAGACTGCTTACTAGGCTCTATAAGGCCCTTTTTGACCTGGCCTGAGACTCCCTTCCTCCCTGTTGTCACCTCCTCCTTCCTTACCAACCATACTAACCATCACCAGTGCCCACAGTCTTCCAATAATACTCTGTTCTTCGCCCAACATGGCAACTCCTCCCTACTCTATCACTGATACAAATCTCCCCTGACTAATCCTAGTGTCAGTCCTTCAAGGATTTTCCAGCCTCCCCAGGCTGACTTAGATGCACCTCAAGTGATCCCAAGGACCCTGGGTCTATCCTTATTCTATCACTCACCATACTCTATTATAATTACTTGCTCATGAGTCTGCATTCCCTTACTGGACTTCAGACTCCTTGAGGGTCAGGACTGTGTCTTATTCATCCTTGTTTATCCCTAGCACAGTCCTTCAGATGATTTATTACGGCAGAAATAGATGGAGAATGGCTAAACCTGACTAAAAGTCAAGTTCTATTTGAACGTGTCAGCATAGGCAATATTTATATATACTTGTATTATATATACTTAGCTGTAGATTAATATAGGACTCCCTTCAAATATGTTGGTAGTAAGGGATTCTACAGCATTCAGGAGGTAAAGGAACATTTCATGACTTCCAAAAAATATTACAAGAGAGGGGGACAAATTCTCCAAATCCTGCTGAAGTTAAAGGAGAAAGTGGTGACTACTGAAAGATGAGAGGCACTTCTAGGATTAGGACCAGGTGGGCAATGAGGAACTGCAAGTGTTTACAACAGCTGGGCTGAGCATGTTCCATAGAGACAAATGCAGAGCTAAAAGGTTACAAGATAAAAGAGGGCACTTGGAGGCATTTTTAACTATAGGTTTCTCTCCAGACCCAGGCATCTCTGAACCTCTTGAAGTACATCTATCATTGTTCTGGATTTATCCTCCTCTCTTCCCAGCCAGGTACTACTGGCATGATCTATGGTGAGGGGCATAATTCACTAGTGTAGCTTGCCCATACAGACTGTAATCAACAGTGACGTATTTTGTGACAGTTCTGTATAAAAGATGACTAACATAAATAAAACGCATTGTATATTATGGGGTAATAGAATATAAGGCACCACAGATATACTCCTCTGGCAGAGCGGATCCAGGATTTAAGTCTGTGAGAGATGGCATTCTGAGGGACGGTGAAAAGTCTGCCTGACAGCTCATCCTATTACCCAAAGGTATCTCAGCAGTCTAGCTATCAGCCAGCTCAACATGAAGACCTTCTCAACAAGAGTTAATGAGGAGTTTAAAAAATATTTATGACCTCAAATCAAGCATCCAGTGTTATTTTAGTCTTCATTCTACTTGTTTGTCACAGAGGCTTTTCTTTTTAATATGTTACAGACCACTGAAAACAACTGATAAGAATCAGCAAGGTCTTGTGTAAAGGACAACAGTGCAGTTAAATCTGAGTCTGAATTCTGACTCCGATGCTGAATAATTATATTACTATCGAATAATCATGAAGATTCAGTTTCTTCATCTTTAAAATGGGGGTCTTGGGGCACCTGGGTGGCTCAGTCAGTTAAGTATCTGCCTTCAGCTCAGGTCATGATCCAGGGTCCCAGGACCAAGCCCCGCACTGGGCTCCCTGCTCAGCGGAGAGCCTGCTTCGCCTTGTGCTCTCTCTCTCGTGCTCTCTCTCTCTCTCAGATAAATAAGTCAATCTTAAAAAAAAATGGGGGTCTTCTCTTACTCATTTCTATAGTCCCCAACATAGGACACAAGATAGTAGTACTGTTATAAATGATTCACATTCTCTTTCTCTTTCTCTCTTTCTCTCTCTCTCTCTCTCACAGACACATACACATACACACACACACACACACCCCTCTATTGGGCATCTACTATTCTGAATGCCCAGATAGCAATGTTCCCAGAGATCTCTAATTGTGGAATGATACATGTACTCTCTATTCCATTATCTCTCCCATGTTGACTTATGAATACAACCAGGCTGCTTACCAACAATCAATCCGAGAGTTCCCTGCCGCCCTTACATTTGAACAATAGCTGCCTTTACCCTCCTGGCACCTGGCACTGCACACTAATTATCAGAAGAACAACATTCAGGGACTAATATTAATGAGTAACTACTTAGGAGACATTTAGGAAACATATCTGGTCTCAGATCTATGAAAATCATAAAACTGACCAGAGAAACTTGTTGGAAGTTGTCACAGGTTGATTCCTTGAGAAACAGATTCTGAGATTTGTGTGCGAGAAGTCTATTAGGAAGTGCTCTCAAGAACTGAGAGGTGAGGGGGCGCTTGGGTGGCTCAGTTGGTTGGGCGACTGCCTTTGGCTCAGGTCATTATCCTGGAGTCCTGGGATCGAGTCTCACATCGGGCTCCCCTCTCATGCTGTTCCTCTCTCTCTCTCTCTCTCTCTCAAATAAATAAACAAAATATTTAAAAAAAAACTGAGAGGTGAGGGAAGCAGAGTGGGCAGAGCAGGAGAGGAAGTGTGATGCAGTGGATCCCACTAGGAGCTCTGGAGCCCACATGGTCCTTCAGAGCTGCCTCTATTTGAAACAAGGGAGCTGGGCCTTGGTACCTCTGTACAGACTAGTCATGGAGCCCTGGGAGAGGCAGCTTCCTTTGGCAGGGTCTAATTCCAAGCAAAGATTCTACTGTGAAGCATGACTTCTGGCAGATGGGAAAATGAATCTCTTGATCCTGGAAGGGGATCCGGGCAGCACATCACAGCATCCCCTACAGAGGTGTGAGTCAGACCTCGACTACTGGTCTATCAATTCCTGCCGCAGAACACCAGTCTCCAGTTACTTTTCTTAGCCCACTCCAGAGCTCAGAGGCTGGGTTCCCAATGACCCCAAAGCAGTCCCTGACCAGGAAGTGCTCACCAGACCCCAAGAGATGGCAGCTATATGGGACAGGCTAAACTTAGGCTGAAATGCACAGTATACCTATTGAAATTCTACTTCTTGGATTAAAAATAAGAAGTCCTCCTCTGCTTTGAGGTACATCTAATTGGGATTATATGCCGTAAGGGAGAAAAATCTGACTTCAATGTTCTGAGAAGAGGAAATAGCAAGAACAGAGCATCATTTCTCAAACCTGATAAACACTCTGGAGTTGGGACAGCCTAAGCTCTCAACTAGGAACCTGACTGTGGTAATGGGTCCTTGGAGGCTCACAGTGAAGAAGCAGTGTTAATCTGAACCATGGGCCTTCTCCTCAAGGTCATTCCACTCAACTGACACAACACTAAAACAGAATACAAACCTGAACTGTGAAGAGAATCCCTTTCTTAGTGATTATTCACAGGTTATCTGTATCTCTGTTATTATAAGGAGACTTTTGAACTATGTATGTCTCTATATATATATGTGTGTGTGTGTGTATATATATATATATATATATATATATATATATAAGCTACCAGGGCAAAAAGTACTGTGTGTGTGTGTGTGTGTGTAAAGTACAATATATATAATATTGATCAATATATATATACTGAATCTTACTTTTTAAACCATAATAGATTTAAAATCATTTTAACACATTCTAACAATCTACTCACAAATGTTAAGGTAATTAGAAGCAGCTTTGAGGTCAGAAAAAGGCAGGTAAGATTAATCCAGGCAGAAGTTTGAAGAATATAAGAGAAGGTTAGGGTATAGTATTTAAGAAAGGACCTTGGCCAACTGGTTTATCTCTCTGAGACTCAGTATCTTCACCTGCACAAGTGACATGATAATGCACCGCTGGTTAATGTTAGGGATCAAATGAGATACCATCTGTAAAGTGACTATATGTATAGAATTATGTTAGTTTCTTCTGCCACATCATCTTCTACATAAACTCATGGATAAATTTTCTAAGAATGAGTCTTTTAAAAAAAAAGGCACATGATGTTTCTGCAGCTCAGATCTATAGCAAAAAAAAAAAGTGCATCAAGAGGGCAAGTGCAAAGAAATTGTGACTCATGTGCCACAGCCAGTGATTAAACCTTAATGCAACCTGACAGTTTTAATTTTTACATAAATACCACGAGGGCCTATCACTCACATTATGGATTTCAAGCTTAACAAATGTAATTTAAAAACAACAAAGCTGCTTTTAAAGGAGTACTGTCAAAGCGCTGACATTTTCAAAATTGAAAATGCTCTGTGTATAAGATTTGAAATGGAAAACCCACCAATTTTTCTCTTTACCTGACAGAAGTTATCAGGATGGACCCTGAGAATGCCTGGACATTTTTTAAGTTGAGTTATTGAGAGGTTGGGACAATTCCTCATGGAATCATATATATTCAGATATAGAACAAGAGCTAGTAATTGCTGAAATTTGCTAAATACTGAGACAGTTTATATATACACACACATAGTTCAAAAGTTTAAGTCTCCTTATAATAACAGTGCATAAATTATCTCTTTAATTGACACAGACACTCTACGGGTTCATTACTATCATTACCTTCATTTCACCAAAGGAAAAACAAGAGCAGAGGGAAAGCTGGGGGCTCTGTGCCATTGATTCCAAATCTCCTCTAAATATATATTATCTGCATAATATGACAAACCACACAGTGGGAGTGAGGCTTACAGAGGTCCAAAGAGAAGAGATTTCAAAGTCCCACAGCTAATCAATGACAAGGAGAAGACTAGAACTCAGTTCCCAGACCCCTGTTCGTCCTCATGTATCTCACATACTTTCTGGACCGTGGCTCTAGCACATGAGATTAGTGTGTATGCAGCAAAACGAAGCTCTATACGTTCAAGATACAGAACTATTGCAACTCACCGATCTGTCAACAACATATGTGGGCCCCCTATCTTTCGACTTCAGCACTAAATTCAATCAGTGAATATCAAAATAAATAATTTTGTGTTGCACCTAAAACCGCTAGCTATGCGATTTTTTAATCAAATTAAAAATAGTAAACAATATCATTATCTTATCCAAAGCAAATAAGAAATACACCTGGTTTGTGGGTAATAAGTCTATAGACGAGGCTGGTACATTACTCTTCTCACTTCCCCACTATTTGCATAACACACTTATTCTTTCATTCAGCAAATATTTACTGAGTACCTACTATGTGACAGACACTGCTCAGCACTGGGAATGCATCCCTGAGTAGCAAGAGAACAATCTCTTCCCTTAATCTCTGCTGGAGAAGAAGACCAGAGAGAAATCAAGGTGATTTTTTTTAGTCCTTTTTTTTTAAAGAGCAGTGGTGAAAACAGTAGAAAATAAATACTATTTTTGCAAGCTTCTTGAAATAGGCTTCAAATCTTTCTTACTTCTCAGTACCTAATAATGTATTTTACCATACGAACATATGCAGAAGAGGTCCCTCAACAAAGTCAGCCAACATTTAATAGCTTCTGCTTTCCAGATGCTAAACCAAACATATTGTTACAGTTCAAAAGAGCTTATATTTTAGTGAATTAATCAAAGCAAACAAAAAGTATTCAGCCAACATACATACCACCCCTGGTGCCCTAATGCAGGAAAGACCACCTTGGCGCGTATAAATATCCCCCTCTTCACTTCTGTCTTCTTGTTTGGTTGCCTCGGGTAAAGCCAGGAATGTAGCCAGGTTAAGACAGAAATCATAGGAGAGTGGCAAGCCTAACCCTCTAGCTCATTTCCAGACAATTCCTGGGAATCGTTAATGTGCAAAGAGCCAGATTGGCCAGATTCATATTTATGTCCTGCACAGTAGTATACAGACATTCCGTGTGCAAATGTTGGCGATTTCAAGGTGACAAGCCTCTGATTGAAAAGTGTAGAGGTCGATAAGTCTCCTTTGGGGTCACCTGGCCTTGCTGTCACCTCAGCTGACAGGAAATTTTTAGAAAATCAACCTTAATAAGCTTTAAACAGCAAGGCCTCTGCTTTCAAAATAATTATGAGACACCATTTCTTCCAGCTGAAAGAAAAACTGATTTCACATTGCTTTCTGTTATTTGCAAGTCTCGTGTGAGTAAACAGGTACAAACTGACTACAAAGACCTCAGTTTTCAAGCAAAACATAAGAGCACTTAAATATAATGGGTAGATGCATTTTAAATACATACCCCACTTCTTTCTTTTCTTTTCTTTTCTTTTTTTTTTGGTCTGAGAGACAGATTTGCACTTGTTACAGAATGACTGAGTAAGTCACTCATAGAAATGCCACTTGTGAGTAATGGCACGATTGCTTCCTTCTCGGGGTGTTAAGTATTTTCTCTCTGTCTCTGTCTTTCCCGGTATATATTAATATCTAATTTTCATGTTGGTTATCAAAATGCAGGCAAACATTTCCTGCTATTGCATGGGAAGATAGAGGACATTTTAGAAACTTTAGATAGAGCAGTTCAAGCCTCAATCATGTTCTAACTTACTGATTTATGTGAATCAATATGCATTTTTGCAAACTATCTTTTAGCGCTCTCTCTTTTTTTTTTTTAAAGTTAGCACTTAGCAGCAGAATTAGGTCATTTTCATTAGAAAAGAGTTCTAATTAACTAGTTCTTTATTTAAAAGAATACAAGTTCTCCTCTCAAGATTCTATAACATTTTGTCAATAGTTCAGAAGAGGGCTAATGATCATCATTAATGAAAGCCCAGAGTGAGTGTGAGATCTTTATTTTATTTCTTTTATCAAAACACGAGATCCTAGACAAATACAGCTTTACAGTAATCATTTTCTACCTCACAAATAAATAAAACAAGCATGCCAGAGAAGGTGACAGAACATGTGTGGTTGAAAATAAAAAATATCCTTTGCCAATTTTTACAGGTATTCAATCTTTTGAACCAATGAGAAATTGGGGGAACTATTTTCTCCTTCTTTGTTTCGCCTCCTCCTTAAAAAAAAAATTCTACTCAGATGTCCCATGTTCATTATAAATAATCTCATATATAGACAACAGACAGACAGAATAAGAGGGAATGAAATAACTCCAATCTTTGCATTTCTCTTAAGAATAGAAGGCATATTAGAATTTCATGGGGGGTGGGGCTGGGGTTTCAGGGAGCTGGGGGATGGGCTTGTGTAGTCTGAAAATGCTTTTCAGGTGATTATGATAGATCCTCTGGTTGAGGACTTAGAATTTATTTCCTTGGTTTGCCTGATCATGTGTCTCAATTACATTATAAATGGCTCCAATCTCTAGTCTCTTAGAACAATACATTTACTAGGAGAGGCGCCCCTGCACAGTGACTATATCTGAGGAATGGGGCTAATTGTAACTACTGTGTGTGTGTGGTGGGCGGACACAGAGAGAAGTATTTGTAAAAGCTATACTATTTTATTAGCTGCACATGTACTAATATTAATGTACTTAACAATAACACAATCTGCCTTACACCATCTAGCTCCTTCAGAAATTATCTTTTATAGGCCCAACATTTTCATCATTAATCTTTAATTAAAATTTAAGATAATTTATTTTACCTCCTAGGAAATCCTATTTCCTGATCTCCCTTCAGTTTTTGTTATGCGGCTATAAACGCATCTTCTCGTACAAGAAGACTAGTTGCTTATGCATTCATAGTTTCCCAACCAAAGTTAATCTATTCCCTCTTCAATTTCTCACAAATTCCTAATGGGATTCCTGTGTCCCTTTCCACTGTCTGGACAATACTGTGGTGACATCTATGATAAAACTGCATTCCAAGGGACCTCCCAAGACTGTGTTCCCATTGGGCTCCTGCCTGAGCTTTGCCCCGACTCTCCTGATGTTTTCTAGTCCGGGGTCAATCCAAAACATTTCCCCCTACGGGCTTATAAAATCTCTTGCATCTTCTCTCAAAGAATGAGAATAAAAATATATTTGTTTTTAAAACTCAAAATCACATTATACTGCATTCTTCTGGAATACTGAATAATCCAGGGTACCATTTACTTGGTTTGCACCAAGCCTTTTTGCTTTTGTTTCTTGATCTCTTAGTTAATACGGTTCTTCCTGAGCTAATTACAATTTCGTTAGATTAAGGAAGGCCATTAAAGGCAGTACTCATCCATTTCGTACATTAGCTAAAAGTTCCCGTCACCCCACCATACGCCTCTGAGAGCTTCTTTTTCATAATTTACACCTTATGTTTCTCTCTCTCCAATGTTTACTGTTTTCCCAATGATTTAACACCTTTGCTCACTTTCTATTCCTCATCTAACCTGTTTAAAATGTTCATGATGTTATAGTTAATTGTAGTCAAGATTTTCCTCTTTTTATTTTTTTTTAAATTTTATTTATTTATTTATTTGTCAGAGAGAGAGCGTGCACACAAGCAGGGGGAGAAGCAGACTCCCTGCTGAGCAAAAATCCCAACTCAGGACTCAATCCCAGCACCCCAGGATCATGACCTGAGCCAAAGGCAGAAGCTTAACTGACTGAGCCACCCAGGCGTCCCAAGATTTTTCTCTTTTTAGCTAAGAATAGCTTTTGCTTGAGATTAAAATAATAAGCTTGCAGAGGCCTTCAATCTCTCCCACCATGGTTCCAGATCTAGGTTATACCTTAGGAATTACAATAGAAGAAACACTTCCATACTTCATTTCTACAAACACAGGAACACACATTAATCTCACTTAGAATTTATGTTAAAAAACTACATATGGCACTAGATTCAAATTCTGAGGTTCAGGAGAGAAGAATGTTCATAAAACATTACTGTTATTCCAGACAATCTGGAAACAGATGTACTAATGAATTTCTCTGTGGTTTCATTTCCTTATCTTCAATACAATTAGGAAATTATAAAACAGATGATTATATCAATGTGTCACTGAGCACGCTCCATTTCTAAAAGCCGACTACTTGGTCCCATTTCCTTTCTGCCTTCCTCCTCCCTGTCATCCCAAACTCCCAACAAAAAGCTTACCGGTTGGTTAGTCTGTGTGCTATTAGTTCATGGAAATGCCAGTATTATTTAACAATAAAAATAAAAATCACACTCAAGCAAGCACTGAATTATTCATGTACTCTGACTTTACATAATTTGGCCATCCCTCTTTTTATTGCTATTTCAGTTTCTATCACTAAACAATTCTCCACTAGGTCCACCTTGGGTTCCTGTGAACAAGGAGATAACACTTGTAGTGTTCCCTTGGAGATGATGTTCTGAGCTGATGTCCAAACATTTGCAGCCAAAGCCTAAACTACGAAAACCAGCAAGGAATACCCTCAGTGCCCGGAATGAAAAGTAGAGTATTAACAATACTTTTTTTTTTTTTCCAAAAAAAAAAAGAAATCAAATTTCTTTAGAATTTAAAAATCTGTAGTGACACAAAAGCTAGCAAAATTGAACCATCACAGGAACAGACTTTGAAGACTCACATGGTCACTCTATATTTTCATTATAAGTGCACAGACCCAAGACATCATTTAAAACACAATTAAAGCACTCAAAGTGGTTTTGACATTAAAAGTTCCTAATGGGCAATGTCAGTCTCTCTGTTCAGTAAGAGGCAAGGGGAAGGAGCACAACTGAGCAGGTGAATGTTGAGGAGGTAGGGTGTAGGAATAAGAATGCACTTTGCACTATCAGCAAAATGTCAAGAGCTGGCCAGGGGAGCCATTACAGTGGCCAATATTCTAGAAGTCACCGTGTTCGGGCACCGCGGTGCAGGCCTGTATCTCATGAAGCAGGCCCTCTGAACTTCACTGGAATTCTGCTCAGATTTGCAGGGGAGAAGCTCCTTTCAGTGGCAATACCCAATCAGAGCTGAAGAAAGCAAGAGAGAGCAAGGAAGGTGAAGCAGCAGAAACCAAACAACTAAGACTGGCTAGGAGAACTGCCTTCCCCAGCAAGAGGAGGGGCTCCTCTTTTTAAACACTGTTTATTGTTTTGCTCATTTCCAAAATATGGTTTTAACAAGTCATTAATGTAACTGACTGGAAGTGTAAACTAAACCTTTGTGGCGACAGTCAAATGTTCAGTGTTAAGTGTGGGAAAGGAAAAAAAAAAACACAGATGGAAAATACGGTAATGAACTGACATGTTCTATTTAAAAACTGTTTGTCAGCCGTAGTTAAGTTGACACTGTCAGCATGGCAACAAATCATAACATTTTGCATGTTTCGTTGCATGCTTGAAGCAGGGATAGCACAGAGCACGCCTAGATCACCGTGGTGGGAGTTTAGGAACGGGCCAGGCAAGGGAATGGAACAGAGCATGTCCGATCTGCTACTCCCTAAAGGTCAGCTGCTGGGGATGTGTACCATGTCTATGTGCTATTTCTTGGTGTCTGTAAAAGACAACCACTGTTCAGGATTTTAAGAATGGGATATGAGTGGCCCAGGAGGACTAAGGGAATGCTCGCCTCTACAGGCTTTAATTGTCACAATTCACGTAGAGATTCACGCACCGCAAGCATGGCGTCCTCCCCCGCCCCCCGTTGTGGCTTGACCACCAGGGCGGGAAAGGCAATGATAAATCACACAAACTCGAACCAGGCTTGGAGGCAGGTGATCTGTATTCCTGGTCTGTGACAGACAGGGCTGGTTCCTGGTTCCTGGACCCAAGGCCAATGTGCATTTCCTAGTCTAGCAGCTGGTAGGCCACATGACTGAGCTCTTGCCAATGAATTCTAGCAAAAGTGCAGCTTCTACCTCACTCGCGAGAAAATATCTGCACGTGGATTTTGCTCTTTCCCCCTTTCCTTGGCCGGAACAACCAAGATCAGTACGACCATGGAGGCCAGGTGTTAGAGATGGTTGCCTGAGCCTCCTCAACATTCCCAAGGGGCAGAGCCACCCCTCAACCTAGAGCTGTCACTTTAGTCTTTCACAGGAGAGAGAAATAAACATTTATATTCTTTGTTCAGCATTATTATGGAGAATGTTTGTTACAAAAGTCTATTGCCCCAGACTCACTGAAGTCCTGACTCTAACATTTGGTTATATGACGCCTTGGGAAAGTCACTCAAGCTCTTTGAGCCTGTTCTCCATCTGTAAAATGGACACAATCATATTTGCCTTGTTTTACCTAATGGAATATGGACATAAATCGTTCTGTAAAATGCTGTTAAACAAACATAAAATATAAACTAATATAAGGACTCAAAAGAAAGAGCAATTCCTTCCAGATGGAGTGATTAGACAAGATTAAAGAGAAGAACTTGAGATGAATCTTAGTAACATTTTGATAGGATTTTAACTTGAAAAGAGGATATACAAGAATGGAAAAAAAGCATCGTACAAAATTAAAAATAGTGCATCTTTCAGAGGAGAGTAGAAAACAGTTTGACTAAAACAGAGGAATCTAGTAGAAGGATAATGGGAAATAAGGCTAGAAGATAAATTTGAGGCCCAGATTACAGTAGGTAAGAGAGATGAACACTAAGATAATGAATTCTGATTGATCTGTAGGTGGTGGGGATAATGTTGTTCTCTTTACCCATGGTTGGCTGAGGATAGGTATTTGCTTGAGACACTATAGTGACGCCTTGCTTGGACCTGGGACAGCCATTCTGTGGTCTTAATGGAACAGCCAAGAGAATCCAGAATCTCAACACTGCAGAGCAGTTGAACAAACCTGGAAGTATATCTCTAAATTTTCTGTGGTATGGAATAATTAAATGC
Organism: Neomonachus schauinslandi; assembly: GCF_002201575.2. Lineage (NCBI taxonomy): Eukaryota > Metazoa > Chordata > Mammalia > Carnivora > Phocidae > Neomonachus > Neomonachus schauinslandi. The sequence continues at coordinate 14,596,598 of NC_058408.1, read as the reverse complement.
TTATTTTTAAACCAACACTGGTTGGCATTTGAGCTACTTGCAGCTGAAAGCATTCTTAAAGAGGAAGCAGCATAGATGGTTAACTTAGTACCACAGAGAACAACATATTTGATCTCTGAAAAGGTTATTTACAAACTATCACTTTAATTTTTCCGACATGTGCCCTTTGTGATCAATATACTGGAGCCATAGACTCTGAGAAAAACATTCTAAGATGTATTTATAAAAGCAATCTAGAAATTCACCTTTTATAAAGAACCTTTTTTGTGACTGATAATTTGTAAATTTGTACTTATTTTATAAGCAAATCATTTTTATGGTACTATTGGTACATAAAAATTACACATACTTGGGGCTCTTGGGTGGCTCAGTTGGTAAAGCATCTGCTTTTGGCTCAGATCATGATCTCAGGGTTCTGGGATCGAGCCCCATGTGGGACTCCCTGCTCACTGGGGAGTCTGCTTCTCCCTCTCCCTCTGCTCCCCGCCCCCACTCATGCTTTCTCTCTCATTCTCTCTCTCTTTCAAATAAATAAATAAAATTTTAAAAAATAATCCAGACATTTAAAAAAATTACACATATTCAAAAGAAAGTCAGACAAAGAAGTTTTTGATAAAACTTTAGAGCTAGAAAAACCCTGATAAAAACTGGATGTTCTGCATAGCTTTACAGAGGAGGAACTTCAGGCCTTGGTACTCTGTTACATGCCTTGCTGAAATGTATGACCTAGAACCCAGCCCTTGCTTTTTTTTCCCCCACCAAAAAGAAAAAAAAATCACAATTAGTCCCATTGCTGTCAAGTAGATTTTCCTTTTTTTTTTTTTAAAAAAAAGATGTTATTTATTTATTCATTTGACAGAGAGAGACACAGTGAGAAAGGGAACACAAGCAGGGGAAGTGGGAGAGGGAGAAGCAGGCTCCCCGCTGAGCAGGGAGCCTGATGCGGGGCTTGATCCCAGGACCCTGGGATCATGACCTGAGCCGAAGGCAGATGCTTAACGACTGAGCCACCCAGGTGCCCTAGATTTTCTTTTTGTTCCCAGTATAAGAAATGCACGCAAAATTTTACTTTTAAGCTCAAAGCTCAAGTTTTCCTGGCATTACCTATAAACAATGCATCTTACCAGGAGCATACATATCTAAATATCAACTTTAAAGTGGAATATCTTAATAAGATTTAGACCAAAAGGATGTACCTAAGCACATACACAAGGACAAGAAGCATGTTGCCAGTATTATTCATTATCTCTGTGACATCCATGCATGATTTGCTAAATATCTCATTTCCTATCATGTCCTATATCTGGCCATTTCCCCAGATCTAGTTCTAAATTAAGCAAGGATTGGAAGTGAGTCTGAACATAAGTACAGTACTAGAAAGTAATACCAATGTAATTTCTTCTTCTCCCTCTAGCTATTACTCTCTCTATATTCCTGAGGTTTTTGCCAGGTTAAAGCAGGGAAAGCCAGGGGGAGAGAAGCCGCCTTAGATAATTTATAGCCCTCAATCATGCCTCAAAAACAAACATACAAGAGAAAGGAGAGGTAAAAATTGGACCTGCTTTGTATACTTACATATTTGAAGTCAAGTTGGGGTGGGGCAACAAGAAAAATGCCTAGAGTACTCTGCTGTATTTTCTCAGATTGAATAAATGCTATTATATAGACTTCTTTATGTAAAATAATTCTGTCATTAAGAAGAGCACTAGGCAGGAGAAAATGATGCTTCAGTCCAAATCAGAAATAATTTTGTTATTGCACTGACAAAAATTTTTCTTAGATATTCTTACAACAAACACTGCATCATTTTGATAAATAGAGTGGTACACAAAGAAAAACTCCTTAGCTGTGGTTAATTTTGATTCCACACTGTAAGAGCCATAGCGGGCACTCATTCAAATACAGTCTGTCCCCTTTTAAATGCTGCTCCCATTTCAATTTTCATAAAGCACCATGATTGCTTAGTGAAAGAGCATCACTCTTCATCTGCTGCTGATAGGAATATGATCAGTAATCTTCAATCCCTTTCTTTGCAAAATCAGAATTATGTCTGACACTTAGAATTCAGACTTTCTGTACCACGGATTTCCTAGACAGATCCTGGAGGCTGCTGCCCCTTTGGGCTGGCCCATAGCTGTGCTCCATGTCCATCACCCCACCTCTAAATTTTACTGCCTTTTTCTTCCCAGGGTGTTGGCTGACATCATTAGATATTTTTGATCATGCTTCTTCATTGTTAATCTTAGAAACTGAGCAGGTCAGTATTTGGATGGAAGACTGTGATGGCAAACCTCCAAGATGTCCCCCAGTGAGACTCCCCCCTCTTATATTCATACCTGTGCAGAAGCTCCTCCCATATTGTCCCAGGGTTTGTCCGGGTGACCAACAGAATACAGCAGGAGCACTGGTATATCACTGCAGAGATCAGGTTATCAGAGAACACTGCAGCTTCTATTTTGTCCTTTTCTTCTCTCTCTCTCTGATCTCGAGCTTTGGGGAAAGCAAGCTGCCATGTTGTGCACAGCCATAGGGAGAAGCCCATGTGATAGGAAAGCAAGACCCTCCAGCCAGCCGCCATGTGAGTGAGCCTGGAGACAGACCCTCTGTCCTGTCATGTCTTCAGGTGACCTCCCTCTTGGCCAACACCTTGAGTGCAGCCTCTTGAGAGACCCTGAGCCAGGACTAGCCAACTAAGCTGCTCTCATGTTCCCGACTCTCAGAAACTGGGGGAAAGGATAGATAATTTGTTGTTTTCAGCCAGTAAGTTTTCAGGTCATTTGTTACCCAGAATAATACCTACTAAGAGGCACTACAGAGTTTTTGGTTCAGTTTTGTTTTTCTTCTAGTCTTTAAGTGACTGAGAATAGGAGCCATATCTTATTAATCTTGAGGGTCAGCAGAGTGCCTAAGGACCCAGCAGATCCAATAACTGTTTTCTGAATGATGATCATCTCCTTCCTGTTTTTATCATTAAAGTAAATTCAATGACAATTACCCATCCAGACTTCTGACTTAACTAATTTTGTTTTAAAATAATGTGGTTTGAACCAGAGAATATAGAAGAGAAAAAAAAAATTCTAAAATGAGATCACCTTTCAAAAGCTCCAATTTTTTTAATGCTCCCACCATTAAGAGTTCAATATAAATTTACAATGAGGCTCAGTGAGCAATTTAGGAAGCCTTGGCCTCCTGCCTTATAAGCATTCATGATTACAAACTAAAACTTGGCCTCACCAACTAAGCCATGACAGCATGATGGGAAAGATTAAAGGCTGACGTAAGTTAAAAGAAATAAACTGCTGTAGGTCTTAGGTTTTAGGGGACAGTAGAGTTATACTCAATATGATCTAGGGAGAACATTCCTAAAGGTGACTATCCCTTGCTAACTTGGCGGCTTAGGGAGAATCAGGACTGAACACCTTCCCCACTTCTGTAGGTGACAACTATATTCTGTTGTAGGAGGAGTCTCTTCTGATAGATATCTCATGGTAGATGCATCCCTCCATCCCTCCAGGTCCACCAACCCCCATATTCTAATACATTCCTATTGGGAAAACACAGGTTACAGAAAGGGGTAAAATAATCCCATCACCATGTTGAGAAATGAAGATGCATCCATTTGGAAATCTCTTAGGAGATGTGTTTGTTTGAGCTGACATTTACTAACAGGGCAACATTTCTTTTCTCCCCCCCCCCCCCCCCCCCCCCCGCCCCGTGATCTTCCCTCCCGCCCCCCTGAACCCCCACTGACTAAGCCCTTTTCCTAGACTGTAATCTCCTCTGGAAGAGAGTTATTGGAGTTCCTACTCCAGAGTGTAGTGAAAAGCGTTCGCTGAGTAGAAAGAATTTGAAAAGCAAAGGTTTTGCTCAGCACACTTGAAGTTTTACCAAAGGAAAGTTCAAGTTGCATGAATGAAAAGGACAGCACTTCACTGAATGAAAAGGACAGCACTTCACTGGGAAATAATTTTCCTGGATTGCATGAGCTGTATCTTTAGGGACCACAAATCTGGGTAATCTCCAGCCTTCTCCTTCTTCCAGGAAAGAAAAGACTCAGGAAAAGCTGGTTTCCTTCCCTCCACCTTCAACTAGCTGACAAATACATACAGCTCAAGGAGTAAGGAGACTGGGGATCTTTTTTTTTTTTTTTGGTCATTTAAAAAAAAATCACTAAAATATTAAAAGAGAAAAAAACTGAATGGGGGTGGTACAAAAAAAGGGCCTCAGGTTCAGTTAACTTTCATTCCACATAACAAGCTTTGATTCTTGAATCACTTGACAAAGACTGCTTACTTCTCAAAAATGTGAGGACTGCCCCAAAGGCATAAGGTAATATGCCCTAAGGACTAAACCATAAACCAACACACTCTTGGAAAAATAAATTGACAGTTCTGTTCCTTAATTACATTTTGCTTTTTCATTAAAATAAATAATCAGACTATGTAATGCATTACATTTAAACCCATATTTAAAAAACATGAACACACACACATATATATAAGAAAACTGATTTTAAATGTCGACTTCTGAAATTTTGATTATAAGAACATAAAGACTCTTCTGTTGTTTTCATCTCAGAAATTATCAATAAAATACCAAGGAGAAACAGAAACAGTCTCCTTTTTTTTTTTTCATATTCTCCATTCTTGATGAAAATAGGAGATATACCAAACCTGAACCATGGTATAAGGTTTTCTGCTTTTCAACAAAAGCAGAGTGTAGAGCAGTAGCTCTTCAAGAGATATGCAGGAAGTGAACTGTAAACATAAGCAAAGTGGGACAACAAGATGTAGGACTCTTCACCCTGAAAGCTCAGGGATCAAGGGCACTGGGTTATCAGGCATTGGTGTAAGGCAGGGGTAAGGCATGCAGCTAACGTCAGGTGGGGCTGGCTGAAATTCTGTCCCCCACATCCTCTACTTATTCCCTACGAAGCACAGCAACCACTCTTCCTTCTTACTTTGTCTTTGGAGAAACCAAGCTAGAGAAATTCTAAGAACTACAATACCAGGAGTGTGGGGTGTCAGAGAAGAAGATGGGGTCTCAAAACACCTTAGTGAAAATGAGGGCATTGTAAGAAAGCCTCCACTCCGTCCTCTTCTTCCCCATGGGCTCCCAGAATGCCCCAGGTAATTGTATATCCCCAAGGCAGGACACCGGAGGACCCTGTTCATGAGAAATGGAAGGTTCTAGAGAAAAGATCTACAGACACCAATATTTTGGGATTCTCTCAAGTGAAACAGCTGGCTTACAAAATTATTGTAAAGACAACCCATCCACAACCCTAACCATGCATCTATCACCTATCTAATTCCTCACTCTTATATACGAATAAAATGAGCATGTGAACAATTTCTTCCCCCATGTTATGGATTAATACGCATCTTTCTAAATCTTGAAAAATCCTTCACTGGCCTCTATTGTCTCTTCTAGCTCTAGTCCAATCCTTCCATCCTTCTTTTCCCTGCCTAATTTTCTATGGAGCCCCCTCTTCCTCAGCTCCTGGCATCTCCTTGACCCTGAAGTTTAATTTCAGCACCAGCCACACCCCCACACAGACTTCCTAATGCTCAGGGCCAGTGACTTCATGGTCAAATCCCTGCTATTTTTTAACACTACTGACTTTCCCAGTCACCCAACCTCAAAACCTCAGCATGCCTTTTTTTTTTTTTTAAAGAAACCTGTTACTTTAGAACAATTTTAAATTTGCAGAAAAGTTGTGAAGATAGTAAGAGAGAGCCCCCATTCATATATCTACCACCAAGTTTTTCCTACTGGTAACATCTTAGGTTAGTGAGTCACATTTGTAACAACTAATGAACCAATATTGACATATTATTTAATGAAACTCCATACTTTATTCATATTTCCTTAATTTTTACCTACTCTTTTTCTGTTCCAGAATCCCATCCATATCACATTACATTTAGCTGTTGTGTCTTTTTAGGCTCTTCTTGATTATAACAGTCCTCAGACTTTCCTTGTTTTTGATGACCTTGACAGTTTTGAGGAGTACTGGCCAGGTATTTTGCAGATTTGAGATTTGTTTGCTGTTTCTCTCATGATTAGACTGGGGTTATAGGCTTGGGGATGAAAGACCTCAGAGGTAAAGTGTTGTTTGCATCACATCATATCAAAGGTACATACTATGAACATGGCTTATCACTGTTGTTAACCTGACCTTGATCCACCTGGCAGAGATCCACTGTGAAGTTATGCCTTCCCAACCCTCTTTCCACACTGTACTTTTGAGGAAGAAGTCACTATGCACAGCCCACACCTCAGAGGTGGGGAGCTGTGCTCTTCTCCTTCAGGGCAGAAGATCCAGAGAGATTGCTTGGAATTCTTCTCTGCATCAGTTTTGATGCCTTCTTTGCCCTTGTTCCCATTTTATGCATTTTCACAATAAGTGAGCAGTACAGTGGGGGGTCCAAGTCAGAAACCGTAACTCCAAGCCCTGACTCTTTTGATTGAGTCAAGAATGAATTACTCCTAGCACCTTAGGGCTCTCTTCCTCCTTTCTTTCCTTCCTTCCTTCCTTCCTTCCTCCCTTCCTTCCTTCCTTCCTTCCTCCTTTCCATCTTTCCTTCCTTCCTTCTTTCCTTCCTTCCTTCCTTCCTTCCTTCCATAAATGCTGATTAGCTATGCACCCTGCACTGTACAGGGGACCCTGTCTTATCCTTGGTTTGGCTTCCTGTGGATTCAGTTACCCATGGTCACCCAGTCTAGAAGCTGATGGCCCTCCCTCTGATGTACTGTCAGAAGGTCAATAGTAGCCTAACACTACGTCACAATGCTTATGTCATTCACCTCACTTATCAGGTATCAGGTGGGCATTTCATCATCTCAAATCATTACAAGAAGAAGGGTGAGTGCAAGCAATACGATATTTTGAAAGAGAAAAAGAGACCATATTCATATGACTTTTATTATAGTATATTATTATAGGTTTTCTATTTCATTATTAGTTATTGTTATTAATCTCTTACTGCACCTAATTTATAAATTACACTTTACCATAGGTATGTCTGTATAAGAAAATCCAGTATATAGAGAGTTTGGAACTATCATCTGTGGCTTCAGGCACCCACTGGGGGTCCTGGAACGTACGGTATTCTCCATGGATATGGGGGAACTCTTGTATCGGCCTTAGGAACACAATGGTAAATCAAATCCATACAGTCCCCGAGGGCTCAAAGCCTTGTAATTGTGGCTCATGGTTTAGCTAGGGAGTCAGAGAAGGTCTCCCTGAGGTGGAGACCTCTGAGGTAGGATCTGAATGGTGGGTAGAAGTAAGTCCATGAGAAATGCCAAGGTTCTGACATATGAGGGAGTGTCAGGCAGGGGCGGGAGCATGAAAGAGGCCTCTGGAAAGCCAGGAAGGGCTGCTTCCTGCAAATCCTACAAACAAGGTGTGGTCACTAACAGCGGGGCAGTGCCTTGCACAGATTGGAGTTTTAAATGAAGTCCGCCAAAGGCCGAGAATCTATCTAGGTAGGGAGAATGGATGCAGGATGACCAGTGAGGAGGCTCCTCTAAGAAGTCCAGATAGGAGGTGATGGTAGGGACAGTGGAGATGGAGAAAAATAGACAGATTCTAGAGATAGAAACATCAGATCTTGGGTGACTGACCTAACCTCTTTGTACCTCAGTTTCTTCTTCTATAAAAGAAAAACAAACATAAACCTACCTCATGAAGCTGTTATGAGGTAATGAATTAATATGCACAAAGCATTTAAACAAGTGCCTGGCTCCTAATTTTACTATTAATAATACGCCTTGTATGTTCTTGAATAGGGTACCTAAATCAACTGAGGAACTGATCCCTTCACTGACAAAATGAGGAGGGTGGGCTATATAATTTCCAATACCTTCTCCAACCCTAAATAGTTAATATTCTTAGCCATTATCATTCGCTAATCTTAGAGGACTATAAGTTCTTATGTATGCTGTTTCCTGAGACATAACTCAATAAACGCTACATATCTTACATAACCGAGTGGGTTATATAAAGGAGTGGGTACTCCTTTTCAAAAAACTGACAATGGGCACAAAAGTGTTCTCCTGAGTAATTCTGAGAAATATGAAACTGATTTTTCAATCCTAAACATTATGCATTCAGGACTAGTAGAATTTGGCCTAGCATTTCTACCCATCACACAGTGACTCTATCTTGCTGTTTCTTCCATGCTTAGAAAGCATTTCAGGAAAGAATCGACCCCAACAAGCTTAATCCAAAGACAGGGCCAAAGACTGCAGAACCACAGCTTAAATGGCCAAATTGATTACTCAGGATAGAAGGTGGCCATTGTAATCACTGAATCAGTGAGGATTTAAAAGCATCACACCAGGATTTATGGGCAGGACAAAGAAGAAGGACCTTGTCTTCTAGGAGCTTCCAATTCACACAGGAAGGCAAGGGGAATCAACACACAAGAAAACTGAAGATAAATCCATAGAAATTATGAATGATTTCTCAATTCAGACTGTAGAGGGACAAAAAAGAATTCAGAGGAGAGGAAATGGCAATATTTAACAACAAAAATAGCCAAGAGCATTGGGATATAGTATCACACTGAGGTTTTTATACCAATAAAAAAGTTGCAACATCTCAACCAAGAGGCCAAACTTCTGCTTCTACCCACCTCTGGCACAGCTCGGATCTTCAGTACAAACACAAACTAGGAGGAGCAAAACAGAAACATGCCAGAGCCTTCTGTTAGACGGGGTGAATTTATCTGTAATGATAACTGCAAATATTTTTTTTTAAAGATTTTATTTATTTATTTGAGAGAGAGAGAGAGAGCATGAGGAGGGGAGGGTCAGAGGGAGAAGCAGACTTCCCGCCGAGCCGGGAGCCTGATGTGGGACTCGATCCCGGGACTCCAGGATCATGACCTGAGCTGAAGGCAGTCGCTTAACCAACTGAGCCACCCAGGCGCCCTTTATAACTGCAAATATTTCATTTTTAGTAATTTGGGATTATCACATATGCAGTCCTAGAAAGATGTAATATTCTTGAGGAAAGGGGACCCCCCAAAAACCCTTGTTTATTTATGGTAAAGATAGCCTAACTTATTGGGGAGAGGGAAGGCAGAATCTCAGTCCTTTTCAAATGAAATTATATGGAAACAAAAGAAAGAAACAGAAATTGCTAAAGGTGAAAAAAAAATAGACCACAAATTCAGTTGTAAATGAGCTAACATTGCAGGTAAATCTGAGCTAATAAAACAGATGAATTTACTGAAAACTTAACACCTCTCAGCACAGCTGTCTGCCCAGTCAGGAAACTATTAACATCTTGTCACCAATGCCCCAAGCACATCAATGATATGAATTCTAAAAACAACTCAGAACAACAAAAGAAATGCACCACCAAGTAGCCAATGGCACACATCCCTTCTCAATTTCCCTCTCCTGGTACACCTCTACCTGCTGAAGAATTTGCAAAAGCAGGAGGAATGAATACTGGAGAGAAAAGGAGGAAACAATGCAGACAACTTTGAAGAGCAAGCGCAAATATTTCAACCAACTTGAGACCACTTAAGAAACACCTTTTCAAAATTACAGTTAATAAATTGGCATGGGTATATGTGTGTGAGGGGGTTGTTAAAAGTCAGGAAAACATCTCTTTAATAATGATAAGTCATTATAAACAGTATTCTATTTTAATAAGAAAGAAACATCATTTTCTCAAATTGAAATACCAAAGCAGGGGTCTTTAATTACTTTTGGGCCAGGGGTTCCTTTGAGGATCTCATGAAAGCCAGAGACTTTGTCTTCAGAAAACTGCATGTGCTCCCAAAGTTTAGCATTTGATTTCAACAGAATTTACTGACTCACATCTCTACCCACCATCAAACCCATTGCTATGCGGGTTCCCCTTTGTCTTGTGGGTCCGTGTGTTAAAGGCTTCTAAACCTCTGTGCCAAAGAAACATGCTTTAAGACCTTGGAACATTAGTTTAAGGGTCTTAATATATTATCAAATAGAACAGGAATTACAAAAAGCATTTCATTTTACCAAATGGGCGGTCTACAATGATAGCCACTTAACTGCCCACCAATTCTTAATATTTAGGAGCTGGTTTCTACCTCAGAGGCAATCCTGAATTTGTTTTTCCATTTGGTCCCTATTGCAGGTATGTGAGGCATCCATTGCTCAAAAATACACAAGGAAAGCAGAAAACAATTTTTTAAAGGTGAGATGAAAATGAGTCAGTGGTGCTCTTGGAAGCTCTGGTAATCGGTTTGTTCATTCACTTGTTGAGTCAACTAGGAATACCAACTAGGAGTCAGAACGGTGGGAAGCAGCAGGTTTGAAAACAAGAAAATCTCTTCCCTTGAAAGAGCTTACTACCCAGTACACTGACTGGAGGAGGGTTAGAATAGGTGTGCACCAAGATGCTGTGAGGACATGGAGAATGCCGAGCAGGGGGTTCTTTCTGCTTGAGAAGTGGAGAAATTGAGCTGTAAGCACGCTAAATAAGGCTTATTTCAAGAGGAACAGGAAGGGTACTGGAGACACAAAGGAATAGCCGTGTACATCTTCTCAAGGGAATGGGGGCTTGGGGCAAGATAAGGGGGGAGAACTGCGGTATAGTTGGAGCACACGAGGCATTAATGGGAGGCACACAGCAGCAAAAAAAGTAAAAAGAAAAAAAAAGAAGAAGAAGAAGAATTAACTTAGCAGTTAGTTTGTGCCTGATAGTGCCAAAAGCTAATTTAAAATATTCAATAAAAGTTGTAGCTGGAAAATAAATAAAAATCATGGGCAAAGTCAAATAACAATATTCAGGACCAGCTACATAGCTTGTGGGGCCCAATGCAAAAGGAAAATGCCAGGGGGTGTCCCCTGTTCAAAAAGACTTTCCAGACGGTGGGCGCCTGGGTGGCTCAGTTGGTTAAACGACTGCCTTCGGCTCAGGTCATGATCCTGGAGTCCCGGGATCGAGTCCCGCATCGGGCTCCCTGCTCGGCGGGGGGTTCTGCTTCGTCCTCTGACCCTATCCCCTCTCATGTGTTCTCTCTCTCTCATTCTCTCTCAAATAAATAAATAAAATCTTTAAAAAAAAAAAAAAAAAGACTTTCCAGATGGTGACAGCAGAACGTGAAACCAAGTGCAGGGCCCTTCAGAGCATCGGGCCCTATGTGGCCACACAGGTTACGCAGCCATGAATCTGGCCCAGTTTATACTAGAAGAAAATGTCAAGTGTCTACACCTCTTCCTTAAGACTACAGACAAATAACCCACCTTTCTCAAAGGGGCTACCACGAAGCATTTCATATGTGCTAAACTTAACCAGGCTGGGAGCTTTACTTTCACTTAATTTTTTCAGCAACCCTGCAAAGTAGATATGACTACCCCCAACTTACAGATTATGAAACCCAAGTGAAGAGAGTGATCCGCTGAAGGGAAAGGTGGTGCTCTCTACGTTGAAGATATCCCTCCATGCCTTGAGCCATGCTATATTCCAGTGAGCACTCAATAATGACTCATAAATGGGGGTTTTGATGTCTTTGCTAGGGGTTGGGCTTTGGCTGAGCCATGAAAGTCCAGAGTCTGTGAAGTGAGTTAGACGGTGTGTGCTTAGAGCGTGAGTGAAGGACTGAAGAGGGAAGAGCCACCATTCCCCATGCGGTCACGCCGCCCCGTGGAGTCCCACGGCACCTACCTCTAGTAGGAATGTGAGCTGGATGTGGAGGGAGCAAAATGCCAGCACTCTCAGAATTGTCCTTTTTCAATACAGACTCAGCTAGGAGGAGAAATTACACAATTTCCGTGAGAAATTATGCATTAAAATAGCACACGCACGCTACAAGAGCCCTGAATCGATTTTAAAAGAAGTTATTAAATCTTTAGAACCTATAGTAATTTCTGATTTCTCCCAGAAAACCTCCAATTAATAGTTTTTTGAGACAAAAGCTTGCCAGAGCGTTCAGGTTCATCAGGAGGCTCTCCCCCCTCCCCATTCCCTCCCCCTCTTCTCTCAGATAACCTGAATCCTCTATTGCCATTGGTAAAATGCAGTTTTTTCCACTTTTTCGGAGGAGAATAAGAACTGCCACGATCACAACACATCATTAATTCAATAGTGAAAAACAAAGAATCTAAATATTTACTAAAACTCCTTGGATTTTTATATACTTTGTTTAGCCAATGGGGATAGGTCTGCCCCCTCCACCTTGCGGGGGGTGGTGGTGGGGGAGGAGGGTCCTCTGGTCTTACCCGCCCTCCTGACACAACCCCTGTTGCAGCTCAGAGCACTCTGTGATTAATTGCTCTGCCAGCCATTCCTATTTAAAAACTATTCCTACTTTATGTCTTTTTTCCACTCCGTCCCTGATTTTTCTCTGATCCTTATTTTTCTCCTCAGCAGAAATTACCTACTGTCAGAGTGTTCTCCTCACTCCAAAGCCCTGTAACTGTATTCCACAGAGTTTTGTTTTGGGAAGCTTTTGTTAAGTAGATAATAGGCCCATTCGAATGAAGCAAGTAGCCGGCCAAAAGGTTGTACACAGGGTTATAATCTGTCAGCACCTCCCCTCCACCCTCCATCCCCGCTCCGAACCCCCCCCTCCACTTCATTCCACATCCAAAATCGTGAGGCAGGAAGTAAGAAGAAGAAAAAAAAAAAATTCAACCCCACCAAATGACACACCACGTCGTACCAGGCCAGCAGCCATTCCCCTGTTCTGCTTGTACACTGGAAGTGTTAAGTCGCATTTTCAAAATTATTCTGTCAGCCCCATGACAATTTAATTAATTTATTTTTTTTCTCCAGTTTCTCAACTCTGTTTGGGTAGCAATGTGTCGTCAATATCTCATTCAGGTGTAGCATGGAAAAGCCTAACAACCCTGGGCCGGCAGCCAAGCTTACCAGTGACTGACGCTCGCTTAACTGAGCAAAGATTTGCTCTGCACGAAGTGGGGCTTGACTGTACAAGAAACCAGTAGTGACAGCGAGTGTGCCGCTGGAATCCTAACAAAGCTGCTTCCAACTTGTGCTCGAGCAAGTGGAACCAGCACTTAAGTTGAATGTTAAGGGGCTTCAATCTTGGTACTTTCCCCCCCCCCATCATTTACCTTCTGAATAAACCCTGGGATTTTACAGGGAAAACAGCACATTAGCACACTTAAATCACAAATCCTTGTACCTTTTTAAAAGGCTGTTGAAGATTTATTAATTTATAGGAGCAATCATTTAATTGCTTGCCCCTGCTACACCACACACTATTTTTTTTTTTTTAAATGACCAAATTAAACCTGCCCGCGCAAATTTGTGCTTTGAAGTTCCTGCAAAAGGATCATTCCTTGAGGGCATGATAAAAAGAAGAAATGAAATGCTCTCCTTTGGTACAAATGTCCGCACACCCCCACCTTCCCCGCCCAAGATACTTTCATACACAGAAGCAAATCGATCTCGTTTAAATGTTTCGAATTCATTTTCCAAGCCAGGTCCAAATTTCACTGTCATATTTCCCTCTGTCATTTCAATGAAAGCCCATAAGCATTTACAAATGGAGGAACATCATACTTACAATTTTGGGATGTGTAATGCAGCTGTGTATCTTATGAAAACACTGTTATGTTTATATATTGCTGTCCTTCCTGTTCAAAGACCACACCACTCTTGGTAAAGCTGAAGAAACTAGTGAGAAACCCAGAGTCCTTTCCACACCACGAACATGTGCAAACCATTCTTTGAATCAAGCTGCAACGGCAATTAGCAGAGTCTGTTGTTGTTTGAGATTTTGTCTCTTAGGTCAAATGCAGCCCAAAGCCAACAAGATAATTTACCGCCTAACCACAGTGAATTTGGTGATTTGCAACCGCAGAATCAGTTAGCCTAATTCCCATTTCGCATATAAAAACAGTATAGACATGAAGAGGGACACACAACCGCCGATTTGCACGTTTGTCTAGTGAGCTCGCCATAATCCGGAGTCGTGTGTGGATAACTAGACAGCGTCTGAGTGACAGAGGGAGGGCATCTGGTTTTTTAAGCGCTGGATGCCTTTTCCTTGGGAAGGAGCCCTGTTCCATTGCATCAGCCGTCCAGTAACGCGATCTCATGAACCTATGTGAGAGCATCAGAAGTACGTGCAGGGTCACAAGTGGAACTCTCTTCTTTGCCAGTTGAGACTGACATGTGTTGTTGTCCTAAAGATCACATCGTCCAATTTGGCCAAATTGGTGGTCTCGAGAATCAACAAAGGCACAGTCTGTCAAACCGAAAGGCGTTTGCAGGGCTGAGGCATTAGATTTCCCCCAAATGACAGTTTCCCGAATCTCTGTGGGTTAAAACACCATGTTTTGTAATTGGAAAAAAAGGGATTTTTTTTTTGTCCTTTTGGTATTTTGTTTTGTTTTGGCTTTGTTTGTTTTGTTTCAGTCTGTTTTTTAAGGCATTTATGCCCAGAGTACTACAAAGGGACGTGAGTAGGGACCTCCCTGGCAGGGACATAAAAAGTGCATGGGTTTTGAAGGCAAGAGAGTAACTGGAAGGCTGTTATAACTCCCTCAAACCCAAACCTGGTTAGCCGGGAAACAGTTCTTTGGAGTTGTCCTTTCTTTCCTCTGTGGGACTTGGAACCTGGATGCTATAATTGAAAGCCAGTGTATTAAGCATAACACATCAAACTACTGTTAACACCCAGCCTCCCGCAAGGCTGCCTCCTATAACAGCTCTGTTTTCTGCCTACAGTATGTTCAGGCAAGTGGAACCGTCACACACACTGCATGCTAAAGGCCACAGCCTTTGTCTTCTCCAAGTTCTGTCTATTTCAGAGGCTAACATGCAGCAATTAGTCTAATTAATGTGAAACAATGAGCTGTGTTACCACTTATCAAATTGATTGTTCCCCTATCAAAACAAAACAGGCTGGCTTTTTGATGTAATTTCAAGAGATGATTTGAAATGTCATGTTGCTGCAAGCCAATTACCTTATGACTAGAGTCACGGTCAACAGAATACATAATTAGCGGGAGTTTGGGAAGGCTGCTTACTGCTAGTATGTTAATTAACTGTCTTTTGTCATAAAACAAAAAGGTTGTAAGGAAGGTTTTGAAATAGGTCTTTTTTATTTACATTTCTTTGTGCTTATCAACGTGAGGCATGACAATGCAAAAGAACAGAAAATTTTAATTCCACTACTTCAAATTAATACTCAGCTGCAAGGTCAGGCATAACGTGGAGGCTGCAGTACCATTCACCTCGCTCTAGTCCTGCCCCAGTGTATTTTATTACTCATGGAGTTAAATTAAGGATCGGGTTAAAACTCGAATGAAAGAAATACTGAGCTCCACGAAACAAATCCCCCAGTAGACTTCTTTGGAGCTTCCCTGGCTTTTGTGCATCTTGTGAGGGCTGGACAGCGCTAGCCTGCGCTGGGAATTATATTCAGGTGTCGTCTTTCTATTTCAATCTTGAAATTTGGAGAGAATAAACCCATCATCAAATGATGTTATTGCCTTTACCTCACTATGGTAGAGAGAGAATGCATAATGGGCACCTGTGGGCTTGTAAAGGAATCCTATCTGTGAGTCCAGGGCTCTGTAACTCATCTGCAGCTTCCCCTCGTATGTGATAACCTGGCAATTCCACATTCTTGATTAAGGAACCAATTCTGTATTTCTGTACTTCTTCAGCTTGAAGGCATGCTGGCGATACCTATAATCAGTAACTGACAATTAACAACCAAGTTCATGGCAGCCTTGAGTCAGGGTTTGACACGCATATTAGTAAACCAGCTTCTGGTTTCGAGAACAAGTTGGAAGTTCCCAAAATTCTAGTATAGTTGTTCTACTGCCCAATGGTATTGTTTTACCTGCAAAGGTATGGGAGCCACTACTGGACATCCCACAGTTTACTAAGAGAAATGTGTTGTTGCCATTGTGTTAGGGTTCAGGACTCTTTAAATGTTTTTCTTGGGATATGGTTCAAGTCTTGGAGTCATATGAGAGTGGTCCTCAGGAGTTGCAGGAAAACACAACACCTTGCTATTAGAAATGCTAAGTTTAGTTTGCAAACTGGATTTCCCATCCTGATTTTTTTCCATTATTCGACATAGTTTTTTCATTACAAACACTTAAAAAAAATAAAAGAAACTGAAGAAGATACAAAAAATGGAAAGATATTCTGTGCTACTGGATTGGGAGAATTAATATTGTTAAAAGGTCCATACTACCCAAAGCCATCTACAGACTTAATGCAATCCCTATCAAAATACTAGCAGTACTTTGCACAGAACTAGAACAAATAACCCGAAAATTTATATGGAATCCCAAAAGACCCCAAATAGCCAAAAGCAATCTTGAGAAAGAAAAACAAAGCCAGTGGCATCATATTCCCTGATTTTAAACTATATAGCAGAGCTATAATAATTTTAAAAGTTTGGTACTGTCATTAAAATAGACACACACATCAATGGAGCAGAATAGAGAGCTCAGAAAGAAGCCCACACATATACGGTCAGTTAATTTACAACAAAGGAGCCAAGAATAACAGTGGAGAAAAGACAGTCTCTTCAATAAATGGTGTTCAGAGAATTGGACAGCTACATGCAAAAGAATGAAACTGGAGCACCTTCTCACACCATAAATAAAAATTAACTCAAAATGGATTAAAGACTTGAACTCAAGACCTGAAACCGTAAAACTCCTAGAAGAAACCATAGGTGGTTATGATGACTTTTTAAGTCTGCTAGCAAAAGCAAAGGCAACAAAGGCAAAAATAAACAAGTGGGACTACAGCAACCTAAAAAGCTCCTGCATAGCAAAGGAAACCATCAATAAAATGAGAAGGCAACCTATGGAATGGGAGAAAATCATGCAAATTATATATCTAAAAAAGGAGCCAATATCCAAAATATATAAAGAACTCATACTACTCAACAGCAAGAAAGCAACCAATTTGAATTTTAAATGGACAAATGCTCTCGATAGACATATTTTTCCAAAGAAGACATAAAGATGGTCAGCAGGTACATAAAAAGATGCTCAACATCACTAATCATCAGGGAAATGCAATCAAAACTCCAATGAGCTATCACCTCACACCTGTTAGAATGGCTAGTATAAACAAGATAAAAGACGAGAGTTGGGGAGGATGTGGAGAAAAGGGCAACCCTCGTGCACTACTGGTGGGAATATAAATTGGTTCAGCCAATGGGAAACAGTATGGAAGTCCTTCAAAACATTAAAAATAGAACTACCATATGATGCAGCAATTCCACTTCTTAGTATTTACTGAAGAAAATGTACAGACTAACTTGAAAAGATATATATCCATCTTCATTGCAGCATTATTCACAATAGCTAAGATATAGAAACAACCTAGATATCCACCAGTGAATGAATGTGTGATATATACACTATATACAATAGAGTTCAAAAATCCAGACATAAATAAAAGAATGAAATCTTACCATTTACAACAATATGGATGGGCCTCTAGGGCGTTTATGCTAAGTTAAATAAGTCGGGACAGAGAAAGACAAATATTGTATGATCTCTCTTATATGTAGAATCTTAAAAAAAAAAAGCTCATAGATACAGAGAATAGACTGGTGGTCACAGGAAATGTGTGTGGGGGGGGAAGAAATGGGTGAACTGTTGTTTGCTTTTTAGTTTAAATAAATTAAATACAATTTTTTAAAATGTAGTATGGAAAACATTAAATGGATGGGGCATAAATGTTTTGTTGTTTTGTTTTGTTTTTTCTTTTGGAACATGGGTTATCTCATTTGGGTGATGTAGGGTGGGGAAGCTTGCGGTCCAGAGAGCGGACAGGAAGGAGGCAGGCTCAACAACTGTGCTCAGTGGGAAAAGACAGGGCATCTCTGTAAAACTCTTCACCCCTCTGAGTCCAAAATGTTTTCTGGAAATTTAAGGAAAATTTAAAAATATATGCAAACAATGAATCATGGAACACTACAGCAAAAAACTAATGATGTAATGTATGGTGATTAACATAACATAATAAAATAAAATTTAAAAAAAATATATGAGGAATTGTGATTATAGTTTTCAAGAGAGTAGATGGCAGAGAGAGAACCAAGATGAGAATGGTTACCCAAGAAACCTGGATCATTAAGAGGTAATAACAGCTAACCATTGCTGAGTGCTTTTGAGGTGCCAGGGTAATACCAACCCCGATACACTCAAGAGCTTAGTATGTGAGGAAGGTAGACAACAAACGAGATTTACTGATGTCCTAGCTTGGCAATGGGATTCTGGAGTGTGTGGCACATTCCTACTTTGGGATGAAAAGGTCACAGAACTCTAGTGTTGAATGAAATCTTAGACTTGGACTCACCAACCTCTCTCCAATGCCGAATTCATCCCACACTAGCCCTCGCGGATTGAAATGAGACTCTTTTCAGGGACAAGTTCCTTTGGGGCAACTTAGAGAGACATCCATATATGTCCCAGAAGTTTTTGGATCCTTGCTGACCAGAAAACTTAGAATGCCCAATGTCTGGGTGGAATTCTTACCCGAAAGCTAAAGCATGGATCATCGATAACGTGAGGTGTCACAACCTCTGGGCTTCCATCACTTAGGAGGACGAGACAAAGGTCATGTAAAATGACTTGGCTGAAAACAAGTCCCATGTGAACTAGAAACTTGGATGAGTCTTGGTGAGAGATCATCAGTGAATCTAAAATTAGCAATGTGGAGACTCAGCATTGGGTTTGGTAACAATCGAGCACAACTGTTTACTTGTCATATTATTTATTCCTGACCCCAGTCCCAACCTAGCCATACCTTGGTCCATAACATCATTATGCATAACATCAAGCTTCATTTGATATCATTCTGTCAAAGGATTTTTTTCCTGTTTTATTTTTTTTTTCCCTCAAATGGGAAGGAAAGAAGGAGACAAGTTAAAAAGAGAGGAAGGGAAAGCAGGAGAGAAGAAATTTAAGTGGGTGGAAGAGACCAGGAGCTCTGCGTTTGCATGTGTCCATTTCTATGTGGTAACCTACCAGGTGTGATGCTAAATTTCTGTATTACCTTATTAAATCCTCACAACAGCCCTGCAAGGCAGTTACCATCTTCCCAACTCTGTCCCTTTCTAAATGTTAATGATAAGTTAAGAAGGCTTACAAAGGATAATTAATTACGCCAAGGCCCTGACCTAACTCTGACTAAAATTCTACTCCTTCCCACTACACAAGGCTGTTTGCTGTTCTGCTGTTTTTACATTTTAATGTCATGTTGGAACTGAATTAAGGTCTGATGCTTTGTTAGAATAAAAGAAAACCCAAAAGGCCTCTGGTCAACATCATAAAAAAAAACCAAAAAAACAGAATAAGGTGACTTGGGGACAAAACCCAGCCCAACGAGGAAGTAGTTTGATGAGTTACATTTCTAATATTTGAGGTCTGACAGATGAGGGATTTAAGGAAAACTGGGCCACTGCAACCTCTTTGTGCTGAATCCAAAATGTTTTCTGGAAATTTAAGAAAAATTTAAAGCAAATCCATGTGTTCAGAAAATAGGGCATTTTTTTTTCCCTCCATAAAAGCTACAATTCCTCAGAAATGTTTTCTTCAGGCTTTAAGCAAACCTGAACACCTCCTTCAGAAAACAAGCACTAAACCAAAAACCGTGTCTTCATCAGCAGATCTAACAAGGTGTTGAGCGTCAAAGCCCGAGGGACTATCACCCCTCTCGCGCAAGGTAGACAGCTCTCAGGAGCCAGGCCGCGGTGGAGCGAAGAGCCATGGACTGAGCAGTCCTGCAGAACATTGTTGAGACGTCAGTCAGGCCCTCGGCTCGCTGCCACTACCTTCCACTGAGCTAAACATCTCTTTACGTCAGGACAAATTGGGCAAGCCTCAAATCTTTTTTCTTTTCTCCAGCTTCAATCAGAGGAGCACAGGGAATGAGGACAAGAGAGATGGGGGACAAGACGGGAACAGTTCAGTTCACAAGAAAGCACCAGGACATAGCCACCTGCCTGAAAACGCTTCCTGGGAACTCAGAATCCTTTATGAGAGTGGGGGCCGCGCAAAGAGCGGCCATGTCTCCCACTGAACACACATGTTCAGAGCGTCAGTGTTATAAGCCATCTCTACGTGACTTTGCAGTGACATATGTGTCAGTGTTTCTCTGTATTATGTCTCAAACAAAATCTAAAAGTCTGGAAGAATATAGATTGTATATAAGACTATATAAGATGATAGCAAGATAATGCACGAGGGAGGAGACAGTCTAGGGAGAGCCTCATAATATGGTTGATGAAGAGACAAGCGGCATACTGAATATGTGGGTCAGTAACAGACGGCACAAATAATGTGTAACACACACACACACACACACACATTTTTGTTTACAAATTAACCCACTTCCCACAAAGAAATACTTGGGAACAAATAATCCTATTTGTTCCCATATAGAAACTAAGATATAACCCATCTTTACGCACAGCCCTGATCAAAACATACTAAATCCCTGGGCTCC
The DNA here is from genome assembly GCF_002201575.2 of Neomonachus schauinslandi. NCBI lineage: Eukaryota > Metazoa > Chordata > Mammalia > Carnivora > Phocidae > Neomonachus > Neomonachus schauinslandi. Next base: position 14,576,128 of record NC_058408.1, on the reverse strand, counting down.
ATTTTAAGATGCAAAACAAATTTCAGAAATTAAAGAGAGCAAAATATTGGATTACTGGATTTATTAGCAACACAGATGAAGACCTTGAATTCTACAAAGATTTCTTTTTTAACCAGGAAGCTATGGTTGCTCTTGAGAAAGTGTTTGGTATGGAAGAAGATGGAACCTATCAAATAAAATGAGATAATATAAATATTTCATTTAGTCGTTATCATCTCTCTTTATGATGATGAGAAGACATTATTATCATATTTTTTATTCTAACTCATAAAAAATGGTCAATCTTCTACATTTGTAATGGGCTATAGCACACTAATCTTAGTTTGGCATAAAGCTCATACAAACCACTCAATATTTTCAATATAAATGTAATGACTTCTGATTTTAGGGAAAAATAACAATGCTCAAAAACATCACTGGTTAACTCTAACTTCTCCTATTGGTCATTTACGTAAGTATGTGCACTTGCAAAAAATAAAATAAACTTTCTGCATATTCATTATGAAGACGACGGATGATAATCAGTAGGAGAGACAGCAAATTTCTTCTTGAGGATTAGGCTCCAATTGGTTGAATTTCAACATCAACCTGGCAATTTTACTATTAAGTCAGCAGAAGTGAGTTCTTATATACTATGCCACTTACTACCAGAGAACATCAGGCAAAGGGAAAATAACATGCTAGAATAAATTGTGCATTATTTCTGGCATTAGTTAAAGGAACAGAGCATTATAAGAAAAAAAAAATACAGTACCATTGATTTTTACAGGTGTTTAATACAGATAAGCTGAAAAAAGGGTTTCCATTTTAAGCCCAGTGATGGCTAAAGATACATTCAAATATGTTCAAAAGCAATCTAAAGTCTTCTAAAATGGTGTTTAAGCTATTCAAGCAAAACGTAAATAGTTTTTGTCGTAGTACTGAGGAATGTAGAACAAAAACAGAGTCCAAAGAGCTGACTCTGGCACACTGCCGGCCACTGTAGAATCAGGGGGTCATTAAAACAGAGGTAATACTGTTTATCCATTACATGATCACAGGTTATTTAGAGAAAACAGTAGCAGACTGTCCTTAGAAAGGTAGGAGGCATAATTACCCTGGAAGCCTCCAAGTCACACTCTCAGAGAACATACCGAAAGAAACAATCAAGTTGACGACTCAAATATATGCTGAAGAGAGATATTATGTAAAGAAACCAAATCCATGATGTTTTCCCTTGTCTGTTTTTAATGTTTCTTTAAAGCTCATTAGAAAGAATAGGAAACATTTTGCTTTTATCTGAAAACACCAAGTGGATACATTTAAGTGCTTTGCAGAAACCAAATCATAAAAAAAGTTCACGTTTGCATGAACACCGAATGGATAGTGTTTCTACTTAACTTATTTTGGAGGGCCATTGACCCTCCATTTCTTCAGACTTCTTTGTACAGCAGATTACATAATGAGCAAGGCAACAAAGAGAGCAACTGTTTTGACCACATGGACACAGCATTCCTAGATGCTGTAAGACAATGAGACGCTGGCTTTGGACATTCTTCACCATATATAACAATTGGTCTTCCTCATATGAGCAATCAGTGTTTCTTAGAAATACATTTTGACAGGCCATACCACCCTGAATGTGCCTGATCTCAGAAATACATTTTGATAACTCCAGCTCAAATATAAGTCTAATTTCCATAGTCTGTGTCCCTTGTACATTTTTTTTATCTACTCCTTCCTCTCCACGAGGTTGGCCAGATACCGTCTCTTTCCCATTACTATCATGGGCATACCCTAATTGACAGCAGGGCAGGTGCTCTTGTGTGAACAAATAAGAGGGCTCGTGATTAGCCAGAGCCCTCTGGTCAACTGACCAGTAAGCATAATTCTAGTGCCCATTTTCTATGCCGTACAGCAAGGAGGGCCAGGCTGACATAAATGAGGTTAAAAAGGGCTCAGTATACAAAGCATCCTTCTCATCACAAGTATTAAAGTACAAAACATCATGTTAACTAGGATAAAGGAACACTGCACAGCTGAATGGGTCCGTGCTAAGCACTGTGCGGTATAAGCTAGAGGAACGGCCAAAGCTGGATGGGATTATTGTAAAGATGTCCAGTCACCAACAGATCCCAAGAGCCTTAATGGCTGACTCCTATTCTGGAGATGCTAAGGGAGAAAGCCTACACTCGATGCTGCCCTGTGTTAAGCACATGACATGATCAGCTAAAAGTCAGAGCACCTAGAGAAATAACCTTGACAAGTCTGGTTAACGATACTTTGGATGCTAACCTGCTCTGCTAAGCCATCTGTGTGTCTCAGTTTCCATATGTAAAATGTCATGGGACTCCTTTATGTCATCAGTACTAAGGGGACATGTAAGGGCAGTCTTTGTAATGTCGGGAACTTAGTAAGATTTTGGAATTTAGTCGTATTTGTAATATTATGGAATTGGATTAAAAATGGATGAGGGACCATAACTCAGAGGATATCAGAATTTATATTATATGGAGTTATACTAATATATAGATTTTGACTCTAAGTAGGTGGGGTAAGGGGGTAGCCAAGATCACAAGTTGTGAAGCTAGAAAATCAAGATCCAAATCTTTTTTTTTCAATTTAAATTCAATTAATTAACATATAATGTATTATTTGTTTCAGGAGTACAGGTCTGTGACTCATCAGTCTTATATAATACCCAGTGCTCATTACAACATATACCCTCCCCAATGCCCATCACCCAGTTATCCCATCCCCCAACCCCCCTCCCCTCCGGCAACCCTCAGTTTGTTTCCTAAGATTAAGAGTCTCTTATGGTTTGTCTCCCTCTCTGGTTTCATCTTGTTTCATTTTTTTCTCTCTTCCCCTATGATCCTCTGCCTTGTTTCTTAAATTCCATGTTATCAGTGAGATTATATGATAATTGTCTTTCTCTGATTGCCAAATCTTTTTTTTGACCAACACTGAGTCCCATTTGGGAGGTCATGTAACTCCTCAGGTGGCTTCTCTGTAAAATGGAGAAATAGGAAAACCTGTCCCTCCCAGGGATGTCCTAGTGAAGCTCACACAAGTTGATATGGATGAAACTGTCCGTTAATGCTCCAGCACTATACACATACAATGGTTATTATTATTTAGCTGGGTTTATACCACCAAGTCCAGCTTACGGAGGGAGAAAATCACTCAGTAAACATGCTCACTCCCTAAGGGAAGAATTCTTACCACTCTTGCGAATTTGAGGAATAGTATCTCAGTTGCATTAACTGGTGTTTATTAATGTATTATGAACCTCTGCCATGGCATCTGATTCACAATAAAGAGATTAAGCAGACTAATTTGTCATTTATTTCCAATGCCTGCTTTCCTGCCCACAGCACCACTAATATCCCAGGAGCTCCTCAACCCAATTATTTCCCATTTTTGCATTACTTGCTGAAAGTAGTGCTAATGTGCCCAAAAGGCTTTGCTCCTTGGTGATGGGAAAAAACAAAAAAAAACCCAAAAAACAACAACAAAACAAACCAACAACAAAAAAGCTCCTGCTCTGCCCACCACAATACTGTTGTCATTTGGGGAGAAGAAACACCCCCGGACCATTGGGCTGTATACAGCCATCAAACCAAAGTAGCAGCCTGACTGCACTGTGGACATGAGCTGCAGACCTGTGCTTATTCAGTGTTTGGTTTGGGGGTGGAAAGGAATTCCATCTGTAGAATGAAATTCACAACCTAGAGAGAGCTGAATTATACTATGCCTGTTTTCTTTGCTTGTTTGGGGAACTGCGTGTCAAAATCACTCAAGTAACTGGCAGATTCAACTTTTTTCCTTCTCAAAAAATTAATAACCAGCTGTTTAGCCAACTCCAAATATTAATTTGCAAACTAATTTGTGAATGTAGACACAACTCAATAGAAGAAGCATAAAGATTCCTCATTGTCTATGCTTTTTAATCCAGCCTCATAAACGGTTTTCAACCCTACCATGTAATATTTCTGCTACTTTCTTCAGTCTGTTTCCCTGTGAAAATGTGCTTTTTGCTTATCCCAGGAGTTTCTGTATTGCTTAAGGCAAAATACTCCAGCGCACATTCATAACTATGAACTGTAAACATTTCTCTACCTTATTCTGCCCAAGGCACAGAGCCCGTTTAAACGCCTGTGGATAGTTTCAGAAGCATACAAGACTCCACAGAGTTACCAAAAATAATTATTTTCTAAAACTTTCCAATTTTACCAACAACATAAAACTTATATTTTAAAAATCTGATAATTTTAGCTGTGGGGAGATACTGAAAACAAACTCTGTGTGTGTGTGTGTGTGTATTTCAAATACAATCAGCTTCAAGGATGAGATACAATAGATTAAGTTCATCTCTATAAGGTTATTTCTTACCATTATTTTCTTAAATCCTCCCCCCAACTCCCCCACCCCCGCCACGCCTTGCTTTAATCAAGGATAGGAACGTTAAGGGCTTGATGCAGGGAAGAGGCATAGATTAGTGGTTAGCATAATAGCATGAAAGCCAGGAAACACGAATTCTATTCTTGGCCAAGTGGTCTTAGGTGAGCTCATGATTTACAGCCTCAGTTTCTCCATATATAAAAGGAAAGTGTTGCACATCCCGCAAATGAGGGCTTCACAAATGGTAATATTGTTGAGTGCTGACTATGTGCCAGGCACTGAGCTACGCACTTTAAAAGGATTATTTTATTTAATCCTTGGAAGTAGATAATATTGTTATCCTGATTTTACAAATGAGGTGCCTGAGGCATGAAGACGTGAATGGTCCAGGGTTGCACAGACGGGAAATGCCAAGGCTGACTTCTAAGCCATGGGCCACTCCGCTCTCTACTTTGCTCCTTTCAGCATCATTGGAAAGCACTTCAAGGAATGGCATAGACCACATACCAATCCAGAAATTTTCCAGACTAGGGGTCCAGATTTTCCCTCTTCTCTTGGGGGTCTGTGGCTATGCTCCCAAATGCACACACACTAGGCCGCTCCCACCACCTGCCCTGGGAGCAGGACCCCTCTGGCTCAGGCCGCCCTGGCTGCGTGGCACCTGGGTGCCCCTCCCCCCACCCAGCAGCAGTTGCAACACAGCGGAGCTTGGTCTGCCAACCGAACCCAGGACATACGGGGCACAGCTGGTGGCAGGAAGCTCAGATTTCTGATGCACTGAACACCATGGAGGAGCCCTGTCACACGACCATTATGAAATCACATGCTCCATGCTGATTTTTCTAGCAGAAGTGTGTGGACTATTTAAAACTTCCCTCCCGCAACCGCCCCCCCCCCCCCCGGCTGGGGGTCAAGTTCAGCTTGGGGAATATTGGCCATATGTCATTTGCCGTCATTATTTTCTCTGCAAAATTAGTAACAAACACACAGAAACTGGCTGGCAGAGGACAATTTCTACAATTGCTGACAGCATGTGTACCAAATGGCAGACTTGCAAAGTATAAAAGAACGACACCAGGCCTCTCTGCTCGAACCTGGTGTTTGCAGGAAAAGAAAGCCCAAACTTAACCCACGCGGAGGCTAAGGGAATGCCTCTTTCACTACTAGGATTCCTCTTAGGTATCAGAGCTAACTTGCCAAAGCAGAAGCAAAGGTTTAAAAGGTCTTACCACGGAATATCTTTGGGGTGCTGTCTGAAACATGGTTTTAAAATATACCACACTGCTGAGGATTCATTGGAAACAGTGGTCATTTAACACATTTCCTAACTGTGAAATTCATAAGAGCTGTCAATCTTCACATTTCATGATTTGGGTTAAGCAGTGAAACAGTAAAAACTGTCTTTTGTGTGTAAGCCAAAAATAAATAAGGAATACTACATTAAAGGAAACAAAAATGTCCTGATACTTTAAAGTATCTGGAAGAAGGTTGCAATTGGTGAACTTCCCTGAAATTCAAGAGTGTTTGCATGCAATTGTTAGATCAGTATCTGCGCGATTAAAAGAACTAAACTGGGTTAAGAAAAGCCTGATATCCACTAAAACCTAATTGGAAGGAAGAGAAAAAAAAAGAATTATACGTATGACTTTTAAGATGTTTTGAAAAACTTCTCCCTATAAAGAGGCCTTTTAAAGAGGGCAAACACTGAAGATTTGCTAATAAAGAGAGGATATCTTTCCACCAAAGAAGTCATTAACACACTGTGGGGTGTAGATCAAGGCTTAGGGAAAACATTTTTTGGTCTTTTTATGTTCAGATATTCTCTTTACAAAACACTGCTTCCTTTGGTTAAAAAATCAAAATTAAATTTAAACAATTTCATAGCATTGCAAACTGTTTTTATTAAAGAAAAAAAAAAAACAATAAAAAACCCAGGAGCTTAGTGCGTCAATATAATAGGAGCAAACTTCCTTAAAAGAAGGAATACTTGGGCGCCTGGGTGGCTCAGTTGGTTAAGCGACTGCCTTCAGCTCGGGTCATGATCCTGGAGTCCTGGGATCGAGTCCCACATTGGGCTCCCTGCTCAGCGGGGGGTCTGCTTCCCCCTCTGCCCTCTTCCCTCTCGTGCTCTCTGTCTCTCATTCTCTCTCTCTCTCAAATAAATAAATAAAATCTTTAAAAAAAAAAAAAAAAAAGAAGGAATACTTTGGGAAAACTTGCCCTGGACACATATTGAATGATTGGAAGTTGTGACAGACCCTAGAAAACTAACTCTTCTCCTTCTTATAAATATTGAAAAAAACACCGACAGATGCAAATGAACTCCTGAACTCAATCCTTGGTCTTTAAAATGTATTTCAATAGAATAGCCAATGTATCATCTAAGTATGAAGAAGATGTACAGTAATAGCATTCTGAAAAACGAATTAAGAACACGTTGTCATCAACTCCAGCAAAAATAATAAAGGTAGAAAAGATTAAGAGGCAAGCATATCTTTCAGAATTGTAAAATGGGTTTATAGGTCTTCTAATAACAACTTTTACTCAAACCTTACATAAATAGGCTTAGATGATACAAATATTATGTGGGCTGTGTGGACACTCCCAGGTTCCTAATCATGTTTAGGGATTACTTGATAGAACAGAGACATTTCATTCCAATTGGGCCGGGGGATTACAGCAAAGAAACATCTAATATTCCATTTTTTAATTTCATGCATTTTTTATTTACCTTTAATGATGCTGTATATATTCATCATCCTGAAATATTAAAACAGTATGAAAAAAGTAATAAATTGGTGGAAAATTTAGGGAATCGGAATGCAACAGCACGCAAATCACACACTATCAAGTGCTTGATACACATTTAAAATTACTGCCTACTACGGCAAAGCCAAATTCCTAGCAGATTTCTGAAGCACAAAGTCACAATAAGAAGATCAGCAGAACAGACTGAAATAATAGAATATTCATCCCTCTAATCCATATGCAATTCTTTAGGGCTTTTTTTTCTTTTTTTTAACAATGCATATGAGGTCTGACTGTATTCAGGATTTAAATAAGTTGTCTCTCTCCTTCCTGCTCCTCTCTATTTTTATGTAAAAAAAATGTATATACAGTTATCATTTCTGCACTGTTGCACCCACGAAGACAAGGTGAGCACATTCTCTCACACCTCAAATGAAACAAAGGCACTTTTAAACAACAAAAGTGTTAGAAGAAATACCGATCACTCAGCCCACTAAAGCCTCCTGAAACAGCTTTTTGGGAAGAAGGAAAGTTGGTGTCATTCATGGGGGCCATGAAGTGATGCTTTTGTCCTTTAATTACCAATTAATGGATTGATATAATGTTACATTTAAATACCGACAAGAAGTGCTAAGGGCATTTCATCGTTGCTCATTCACCTTCCCTTGCAGAGAGATGAGACTGTCTACTGGGCATTAATAAATATCGTAACAAGGAATAGAAAATCACAGAGGCAGAAGCCTCCATCACCTGGCTTGGCGTGAACATTTCTGGGAGAGCCCCTGGAAGTCTGAGAGAGGGCAGGACACACTGGACATGCGATGTCCGGCACTAAGATCCCCAGGCAGATGCCTCGCAGCCCGTGTTCTAACTGCCCCATGTTCACAGCAGTCATCCTGCAGCAGGAATGGTGTTTTTACAATGACTTTCGTTCGATTTCTTTGTATATTCTGATTTATTTTTCTTTAATGAACACTTACTACCTTATAACAAGGAGGAAAACCAAGAAAAGAGAAACTACTTAAAATGCTACCTATTCCTTAAAGCCTCACACATATCTCCTTCTTTAAGAGGCTTTCTTCCATTCACCCAAAAGAATGGTCCCTCCTTTTTTTTTCCCTAAAGATTTTATTTTCAAGTAATCTCTGCACCCAGCGTGGGGCTCAAACTCACAACCCCACGACAAAAGTTCATGCTCAACTGACAGAGCCAGCCAGGCGCCACCCTCACCCCCAGCCCCGTCCCTCCTTTATGCTAATGTTGCTAGCAAATTTCTTATGCCCAAATCATATTCTGCCTTGTGATATGGTCCTTTGCCTTATAAGCATGACTTTTATAAGATTAAGTCCCTTCAAGACAAAGGCTGGGCCTTCTTTTCTATTATTTTCTCTCTTCTAGTACTCATCACGACTCTTACCACCTAGTAGGTATTTAATAATTTGTTGTTGTTGTTGAATTGATTAAAACTAGTTTTATTAAGTGTTTTTATTTCTGTTACACTCACTGTTTTTCAGCTCACTACTCCACTTAGACAATTCTGCCAATTGTAGATGCGCTTAGTTACCATGAATGACATGAAATACAGAGATGTAACACCTTCTAGAAAATCAGTTGGAGGGGGACCTGCATGGCCTACCACTTCAAACACTGACCCGAACAGAAAAGGCGGTGTACAGCTCTGCAGAAAAATGAAAACATTTACAGGATGTGGAGCAGAGACAAACAATAAAAGGTTAGAAATAAAAGTTCCCATTTTCACCAAACAATAGCAAAATGTATAGGAGATGATGGGGGTATGTGGCAGAGAGAAGAAAAGAGTTCTTCGTTCCACCTAGGAGACAGAAATAGGAGTTTCTTTGGGGGAAGAGATGCAGCTACACCCAAATTTAATAAGTATAAAAGCACAGCCTGGTAAAACTTTAATTGAGAAGAAAAGCCTTAAGGAAATTCTCACATTCCAGACTACAGCTCTTAAAATCCTTTGCCAACCCCTCTCTGCCATTTGCCTGGTAGTCACACGTCACCATTTCTCTCTAGCTCTCATGATACATTCCAGAGTCAAGATAAGCTGAGAATCCATCCGATTTTAATCCAGTTCCTTCCTGACATTTTATAGCTTATTCTTTCATTCCTCTTGAAAGACATTAAAACATCTTGAGAGGCAAGATATTCAAAAGATGGAGCAATGAATGCAAGAGGAAAAGAGGAGAAAGAACTTGTTAAAGCTGATGTAAACTGCGGAAAAAAAACCAAAGCTAATGTCTTCTTATTCCCTCTCTGTCTTATGTCAGAACGAACTGCCTTCAATTCTAAAGATGATTGAAGACCATATATTTTTTTTTTTTCCCAGTTCAACTTCCTATTCCAGTAAGCCTTTGGACTCTAGGCAATCATTCAAGAATTCAGGAGCGTTCTCAAGTTCTTGTGTGAACCAAGATGTGTCAGTCTACAGCAGGTGTTTCAGTTGCTCTGAGATTCTCTGCCGAGTACACCCAGCATTTGGCTCAAGCTTCTTCCAGACAATACATGGTTTTGCAATTAGCCACCCAGACTTGTTAGGGTTAATAAATTACCTGATATTTATAACTGGTGACAAGAGGACAAGGTGTCACAGATGAGGGGGCAGAGAAAGTGATAAGATTTTGCTAATTTAAAATTCGATGCCAAGTGCCAGCTCCATTCACGAAAGCTTGTCTTCCCTTTCCCTTAGAAGTATTCCTTTCCTTGTCTACAGGTTCTCTCCTTAGGATTTCAGGAACTGTGCTTTCCCTACCTTTGAGGGTGAGGAGGTTAGGAGTTCTAACTGTGTGTGGCACAAACATACCCATCTTTGGAAACTCTGGCATAGTAAGTCACAGGATATCAGACTGGGATCATTTTACTTTCTCTATAAAGATGGAGATGTATTTTTTTAGAGTTGTTTGAGGTTGACATTATTTGATAGTGAATTTCAACCTGTTCCACGTTTCTAAAATGGAATTTCCTTATGAAATAATGATATCTTCTAAAAGTCTAAATGGATGACAAATTATATAAAATAACACTTGGAGGAAACCAATTTTTAACAAACCCAACTAAAATCACCTCAAGTGTAAAAAAAAGATGATGAATAACAACAGAAAATTTATCACTTGAAAACAAAGAATGGTATCAAGGTTGTAACTGTACTTCTTGGCAAAATGCTCACACATTAATAAATTTAAAGAAAGAGAGATTGTGGGACACCTGGGTGGCTCAGTCGGTTAAGCGTCTGCCTTCGGCTCAGGTCATGATCCCAGGGTCCTGGGATTGAGTCCCACATTGGGTTCCCTGCTCAGCGGGGAGTCTGCTTCTCCCTCTCCCTTTGGCCCTCCCTCTGCTCGTGCTCTCTCTCTCTCTCTTTCTCTCAAGTAAATAAATAAAATCTTAAAAAGAAAAAAGAAAGAGAGATTGTACTGAAAGTAGTAAATAGTTTTTTCCCAGTCCTTCCCTCTTCAGCCAATCAAACCCACTGGCACACATATACTTGTTGTTTAACAAAGTGAATTACGCAGGTGTGTGGAAGGCTTATCTTTAAGTCATCAAGGATTTATGCTACTCCTTAGGCTTGGGCTGCTTCCGGGTATCATGGATTATCACTGTGTTCCTTCATTTGTTTATATAAATGGGCCAATGGCTGTTGAAACACTTCAAAGCACTTAACTAAAGCAAACAAAGCTCTTGAACTTTAAATATCCAACAAGAGGAGCTATTGACAAGTAAGACTACTTAGCAAGTCTTAGTATCATTTGGAACCTTAATACAATCTTCCAGATCTACAAAGAAGGCACACAACCCAGACATTTATCTTAACTTAGGCTCCACGTAGAAGACACTATCCTGATTTGAGACCAGTTTTAAAATATAATGCTGCCATCTAGTAGTTTTGCTTGCTTTCTTTAATTGTTGCTGAGACTGAAGATGAGTCTACCCACACAGAGAAGGGAAAGAGGGTGTTGGCTCCTATCTTAGCCTTCTAGCTTTTTGATTCCCTCTCACTCTTCACTCCTTAAACTCAAAGGGAAATCTTGTGATGGGAAACTTAGATTAACATCACAGTGCCTGGATCTCTGTCCCAGCACTCTCATTATCTGAAAGACGTGCATAACTCCCCATCCTTCCCTGAGAACAATGTCTCTGATCTGTAAAAGGTGGGAACAGGATTGAATGCAAAGGTCCCTTTCAATTCTACTAGCCAATTATTCTACTATTTAATGTATTTACAATAATGAAATCAATTATTTGATTTATATTGGTAGCTAGAGAAAGAAGGCCACAGTACTGTTGCATATAAGGTTATATAAACTATTCCCAAACAGTAGCAATGGTTTCTTTGTGTTGTTTCTTTTATGTTTAGAAAGAAACTAATCGTATGTCTCTCTGGCAATTTTTGGAGATGTTAATATCATGATTGCATCGGGGATGTTGGAGAATCATTCTTGTATCTCCCTCTGGAATTCCGTATCTTACTATAGTTACTTGAATATGGCTTTGCTCTAGTGCCAGGAGGAAAAACACAAAAGAAAACACATTCTTTTTAAGAAATTTGAATCACTTCATCTCATTTCCATTTTCCTTTCCAGGCTGACAAATATGTTGAATTTCAGTTCTTCCCGAACTTTCAGGTTTTCTCATTCAACCGACTGTCTTATCTTCTCACCTGGAGTGTTAGAGCGACCAGGTTTCTGGTGGGAATGCAAGCTTTCTTTACAGGGTTCAAGGCATTAGCCTGCAAGAGATTTCTCAGGAAAATGCAAAACTTCTGGCTAGTGGACTGTGATTTCATCACCTATTGTTCAAAAAGCATTGCAGTTGTGATTGCTTCGGCAGCCCATATACTAAAATTGGAATGATACAGAGAAGATTAGCATGGGGCCTGCACAAGGATGATGCACAGATTTGTGACACATTCCAGATCTTTCTCTATGGCCACACCACCCTGAACATGCCGGGTCTTGTCTGATCTGGGAAGCTAAGCAAGGGGGAAAGACTGCTTAGTTATACCCAGGTGCTGTAGGCTTCACACACACACAAAAAAGTACAAAGCATTAAAGTAATATTCCCAACTTTTGCTACTTATCCACTGCCCTCCATTACAATGACCACGTTCATTTTGTTTACACCCTTTAAGGCTCCCAGCTGCAAGACATTCCTCTTCTTTATCCTTTTCCTGATAGAAGCACATGCACACCTAACTGTGGAGCAAAGTCCAAACCAGCTGGGAAACGAGATTCCTTGCCCCACATTCCTCAAGAACTGCCATTTTAGGGAGCAATGGCAAGGTCTTGTCACGTGCTTCTCTGTGTTTTAAGCTTCTTTTTCTTCTTCTTCTTCTTCTTTTTTTTTACGGTAAAAGCCTGTATTAGAGAGAGTTTGAACCACTGAATGATAAAATGTAGTCTTAGGCACAGATGCTGCAGGGAATAGCTTTTGAAATTCTCCAACATACTAAGTTATAATTGGGTTTTAATGCATTAAATGGCTGAGTAATTTAAATGTTAGGAAAAGAAAACAGTCTTTCCTAGAGTTTATGAAGTGGGAAGCCTATTTCTTATAATGATTAACTGTGAGTCATCATTTCAAACACAAGCATCCGTTCGCGTATGCTCCAGATAAGGCGTGCTGAACACACACAACAATTTACCAAACTAGTGTCTTATGCTGATGGCTGCCGCACATTTTATCTGTGAAATGAAGATGGGAAGTAACAAACCAAGCACCATGTTGAATTTGCTGTCTACCTGCCCCACCCTACTCAAAGAAGAATACTGTTTTAAAAGCATATATTCAATGTCTGCCTGCATCCGGTCCTGCTTGAAGAGAGACACTGTACTAGGATTAGGAGGTCAACAGCCTAGAGAATTTGTCACGGTGGCCTGGAGGCCTAGTCTTGATAACTTGATCCATCTGGCTGCTTCTTACAGAAGCCTCTCTTTATCGTCAGGTTTGGGCCCCACACCACGAAAATCATGAGAGTCATGGTGGGCCCTCTTCCACACTTCATGACCAGGTGTGCAGAAAATGTGGGCAAAGTTACCCCTACAGATCAGTTCTGAAAGCTCTGGGCCAAGAGACAAGTCCTTCTTGTACATTCTTCCTGCCATTTAAGGCAAGGTTTGAACGGAGAAATCCTTGCCCTGAGCCTCAGAAGAATAGTATGTGGGAATGAGCTGTTTACCACTCAAAACCACTACTGTTTACATATGTGAATAGTGCTTAGATGTTCTCCTGGTAAAAAGAACACAGAAAAACATGGGTAATAATACCCACACTGAGTTGCTGTAAGTGTCCAATAGGATAATGCAGGCAAAGACAGTGTAAGGAGCTTTGCAAATGCAATGTTATCATAAGGGAAACGAGGCCTCTGAATTTGTTAGCAATGCTTCACAGACTGAAAGAAGGAAAAGACAGCCTGAAAATGTGAGATGGTGGATTCCAAGTTATACTGAATGTAACACAAAGAAGCTAATAAAGAATGAGACAAGTCAGTTTGGTTCATATTGATGCTGGAAGGATGGACAGTCTGTAGAACTTAGCAGCTCTGGGTTCAATCCAGTCTCTGCCCCCAAATAGCTGTGTGATCTCAGTGAGGTTGCATATACTCTAGAAAGACTTTTAGATAGAGGAAGACTTAAAGTAATATATCTCCTTGGCATCAGCATCCTAACAAGGACCCTCTGGAAACATAATGGTACAGTATCCTCAGACTAGTACTGAAAGGTACATAGTCTTAGGCAGATGAGTCTCTCACTACCAACTGAGTCCCAGATTCTAACAGAATCCATTAGTTCTTCTGTGGCAAGTCCTTCCCAACCAAGGGAGCCAACCTATTGTCTCAGTTGAAGGGTCAATCAATGTCAATTCTGTAGCATATAGCCGGGAGCATAAATTCCCACTCGAGTTTCTTATATTTCCCTTGCTAACAAAACTAGAGAACAGCAATATTAACCTAAATATTCTCATATGTTGCGATGTAAAGGGAGAGCAGATAGAGTTACTTTGAATTTAAGCTGAGTGTTAACGATAAAGTGTTCAAGTCACCATGATCTAAGCAAATGTTGAAGGAAAAAACACACACATGCACAGAGACACACAGACGGTGTGTAATCAGTAAGTCAACGCACATTGGCTAAAGTACAACCTAGTACAACACATTTATCTGGATTTGTAAACAAATAATACAGTGAACTGTAGTATCAGAATCAAATGCGTGGTGCGGAATAACGCATGCTGGCGAACCTACTGACCTTGAGTGGGAAGTCCCCGCTGTGTGATCTGAGCTTGCCAGTTCTATCGAGCGCCACTTACCACTTGGCTCAGGAGTCACGACAGGTGATAAGCAGAGTTTAGTGATAATACTGCTATTACATTATTCGAATATTATTGGCTATCATGTGAAAATTGCTTTAGAAGCATTTCTCGATTTAATTTCATCCTTATACTATTAAGCTTTTAGGGTGAATATTATTGATCCCATTTAACAGATGAGGAAACTGAGAGTTTAAGGGACCTCATGTTTCTGAATCCAAAGGTCTCACTCTTAATTTTAGGCCATACTACATAAATTCCAATCTCAGGTTGGATCCCAGAGTCTTTTATTTTTTTAATTTTTTTTAATTTTTAATTTTTATTTTTTTAATCTTTTTTAAAGATTTTATTTATTTGAGAGAGAGCAAGTGAGGATGAGCAGGGGGAAGGGCAGAGGGAGAGGGAGAAGCAGGCTCCCTGCTGAGGACCCTGAGATCATGACCAGAGCCAAAGGCAGACGCTTAACAGACTGAGCCACCCAGGTGGCTCTGGATCCCAGAGTCCTCAGTAAAATGATCCTAGATTATGTCTGGTCCTTAATTCAGAAAGGAACTTGAAATTATTCCTTTGTACGTTTCCATAGTTTCATTCTAGAAGGGCTTGGAAAGCTCTGCAATGATCAACTGACCAAGTGGCCGTTGGTTAGTAACCTTCAGTACCTACAACTGGGGCAGAATTTTCATGAGAGTGCTTTAAGTTCTTCTCTCATTCCCAGCTATATCAGAAGGAGACTGACCCTCACTGCCTGTCACAGACTTTGACACTGAAGTATTGATTGCTTCAAAACTGCAAGAAAAATACAGCTCAGATTTACAGGTTATGATCATAAAAAAACCTTGGAAGAATTATTTATACTAAATGATAATAGTGTAAAATTCTGCAGATAAAGGAATTACGGTGATGTTCATTTTCTTCTTTAGGGTGGTCTGTATTCTTAAAATATTTTACAGTAGATATGCATTATCTTGTTACTGGAAAAGTTATGTTAAAAATAACATGGTCATACACTGGTCTGATGATTTTATTTAAAAATAAGTCTCTAAAATGTTCTCTCTTATTGTAACAAGACACACCTTATTCTGTGCTGGTTTTTTAAACTTATTAAAATGTGATCTGTAGTTACGTCATATTTATTTTGATTTCTATCATCTGACAGTAACCGTGGGGAATGCTGTGATAAAATCCGAGCTCTGTCCCTCACTAACTGCATGACCTAGAGTAATTTAACCTCCCCATGAATAATAATACAATTTCCTTGCAGTGAGGTGAAGTTTCTTAAAATTCTCTATCCCTCCATAGTTTTTCTTCCCTCTTGTTTAATATAGAACTTATTTCATATAAGCCATTTGACACTTAGCCTTCCTTAAATTGACTTTTTGCGTGTTACTCTGTTTCACCAACTGGTCAAATGAATAGAAGGGTACACAGCTCTGTCTGTAGTGTCAGGTTGAATGTATGGAGAATGTGAAAAGTAAATGAGACCTGGTCGCTCACAATCAAGTAGGGCCTAATAGATTCATATAAATAACCATAAATACAAGTTAAATGCTAAAGGAAATTGGGGAAAGGGAAGGTTAATTCCAAATAGAACTGGAAGCCACAAAGACTTCATATATAGCATAGCACTGAAGAAGGGCCCTGAAAGAGGGACAGTGTTTCACAGGCTGAAATGTGGGGGCATGATCAAGAAAAAGTATGAACATTTGCATTCTCTAGCTCTTAGTATTGTGCTTACACAAATCATCTTCCACTGTTTCATTGCTCATTATTCTCTGCTTAAACCTTTAGTCTTTGTTGGTTGAAATTAACAATGATGGAACATCTCTCATGCCCAAGAAAGAACCAGATTTTGAATTTGGGAGCTATTTCCCAGAGGGAGGAGAGTTTGGCCAGAGCCTGGGACCTTTATAGCCCTCTTAGTTATGCAGGAAACAGATTCTTTTGATACATGACAAAGCCAAATTTTTATCCATATTCTGCAAAGGATAGAAGGCAAGTTGTGTTTTTGTTTGGTTGATGTGAGCTTAAAACTCTGAAAATACCTTAACGTAAGGATGTTTTTACCTGCTTTCTGTTTGGTTGGTTGGGTTTTTCTGCAAAGTGCCTCCTTCCCCAAAGAAAGGTATGCAGCGGCAAATGGAGGCCACGTTACTTAACCTATGTTTTCATTTTTTTAAAGACTTTATTTGTTTGAGAGAGAAAGAGAGAGAGAGTGAGCAGGGGGAGGAGCAGAGAGAGAAGCAGACTCCCTGCTGAGCAGGGAGCCAGACATGGGGCTGGATCCCAAGACCCCAGGATCATGACCTGAGCAGAAGGCAGATGCCTAACAGACTGAGCCACCCAGGTGCCTCACCTAACCTATATTTTCACATCTGCCAGGTGGGGATGCTTATAGTACCTACATCAGAGGATTACTATTCAAAGTATTTAGCAACAGTAGAAGCTTAACAAATGTTTAAGACAAAGGAATGCATGTGCCTTCTCAATAAAATAATCTATTCTTGGGGGTGGAGGAGGCACAACAAGCTCTTTTTTTTTTTTAAGATTTTATTTATTCATTTGAGACACAGAGATACAGAGAGAGAGAGAGAAAGCATGAGCAGGGAGAGAGGCAGAGGGAGAGGTAGAAGCAGGCTCCTCGCTGAGCCAGGAGCCCAATGTGGGACCCGATCCCAGGACTCTGGGATCATGACCTGAGTGGAAGGTAGACGCTTAACCATCTGAGCCACCCAGGTGCCCCAACCAGCTCTTTTCTTTAACATTTTAGAGACCTCTTGTTGTCTCTATATGTATTGGCATTTGTATTCTCTACAAGTAGAAAAACCTAGGCACAGTGCATTAACCCCCAAATGAAAAACTGGCCATAAGGAAGTTATTTTACATTTTTTTAATGTCTAATTAACAGGTGAAACCAAAGGCTGTATTTCAGTGACCAGTAACTTCGCTACTGCATTTTCAGTGATGCTGGAATCGGTATGTAAAGAATGCTGTTCTCTCTCCAGTGGTACACCATTTATCCTTACTCTTTTATTAACCCATCGTCTTACTCTACATTGTTTTTATAACAGCTGATTGTGGTACGCACCTTAGTG
Organism: Neomonachus schauinslandi; assembly: GCF_002201575.2. NCBI lineage: Eukaryota > Metazoa > Chordata > Mammalia > Carnivora > Phocidae > Neomonachus > Neomonachus schauinslandi. The sequence goes on along the minus strand of NC_058408.1, from coordinate 14,558,579 downwards.
AACATTTGTCAACTCCCTGGTATCCCATGGTTAGGGATATAAATGCAGCATTAAGGATCATCCTATTTAATATGGAATATGCACACAGCAAAGGGGCTCAAGACCTTGTTAAAGAGAGGAAAAACAATGGGAAATAGGTATATGCCTAAATGACACTTAACAGAAGATGAAGCTGTCTCAATAAATATGAATCCCATTGATAGAATGACCACGGTTTCATTGTCTAATCAACAGCCCGTTTGATATTAACCTGTGAAATGTATCCTTTCACTAACACTATAACCATTACTTAAAGAACACCAGAGTTCCTGCCACACTGGAGCATATACAAATGCATATGCAAAGAGAAATATGCATAAACAAGGAGAAATCTCCAAGGATAGGAGTGATTGGGCTGGTTGTGTTCAACCAGCTGGTTGCTGGATGATGTTCATAATCATCATCATCATCCTCGTCACCGTCACCATCATAAGAGGGCCATTCACTGAGCACTAACCGAACACGGTGCTAAATTCTTTGAGAAATGTTTTCACTTAATTCCCTACAACTACGCTATTCCCATTTTATTGATGAGGAAAATGAGGCAGAACAAGGTTAAGCGGCATGTTTAAGCTCATGGCTAATAAGTGAGGAAGTCACGATTTGAACACAGACCTGCCTCACTCCAAAAAACCTCACTGTTAACCACCCTACTTCACTGTCTTCTCACCTTTTAGAGGATTTACGGGACTAAGCAGTAACTAAAATAGCAGCAAACTCAATAATACAAAAACTGTGGTCTCACTAAAGGCCTGCAAAAAGGCCATGTTTTGAAATGAAAGCATCAATGCGCCGACAGAAAACACACACACATCTACTCGGGAATTTTATTAGCATTTTCTTCCCTGCTGAAACTTTTAATGCGGCTCAACAATGTATTCATTGCAAGGTGCCATTAGGGCTGGGCTCACTTCAAGTGTTACCAATTCATGAGCACATTAATAACATAGTTAATATGAAGTGTTTAGAGCCTCCACATCAGTGACAAATACGACTCAGCCAAATTTCCTGACCACTGAGGCCACGGAGGAACAATTTGGTAGATTTCATCAACAGTTCTAATTATGTTCCTGTCAAGTCGAGAACGAAGTAATCCATAACTGGGGGGTGCTGGAAGACAGTGGCACAGAAGAGTAATTTATGCCCCAGACACAGGGTCCTTTTTGTAGTTAGTGTGCACAACGCTAGACTAACAAGTGGGTTCAAAAAGGAATGTATTAGGGAAAACACAGCCCTCTCTGTTGGAGAGGCTTGTCAGGTGTAAGCTTATGAGGAGTTATGAGGTAATGACTTCCAGAAGTCTTGTTTATACAAGCATCTGGAGTTCAGGGCTCTCGGCAGTGTCAGAACTGCGGGTTGTAAGATGTAGGATATCGGCTCCAAGCCTCTCTCAGACTTTTTTTTTTCAACTGTTCCATTTGAGCCACGTCTCCAGAGAGGATTTGTGGGCAGACTTTTAAGTGTGACAGGAGGGATGCTGAATGGAGTGAGCCAATGAGGAGTCAACTTAGGGAATAGATTTTTTAAAAATAACAGTTCAATCCTCAGATAGCATTATCATCAGAGATACAAGGATATTGTTAGAAGGGGGAGAAAAGGACCCTTTTATGAAGCTATAAATAATGTGCTAATGGAATGTGCAAAGGAATTGTTGGGAACAGTAAACTGAAATGTCACAATACCCCTGCATGCTCCCACCCCCACAACTGAACTATGGGACAGACAATTAGAAAAGAGTGGGGCCGGCGGGGAGGGCGTCATGCAGTTTGGAGTGATTTTCCACTGCCGTCTATATTGGGATGCAGCTCCTGTTCTCTCCAACAGGGTAATTTTATACATGGCATTCTTATTAAATATTTCAAAGGGAGGAGGGGAAGGAGGAGGAAGAGGTATGTGTCTGCTGCCTTTTTTCTCTTTTTTTAAGAGTTAAGGCTGGTAACTAGCAGCCGCTTGGTTATTATTACCGATCAGTTGTTAATTAAAATAAAATGAAGCTTTTTAAACTTCAACACCGTATTGCACATTATGCAAAAGACACAACTAATTGCATTATTAGCAAAAATTACATTTAAAAATAGCTCCACACAAAGAACTAAAATTATCTAATCTAAACTTGCTTTTACCAAATGAAGCCTGAGGAGACAGAGCTCTGGGGAAAACAAGGGTTTTTCTGTCTCTCATTCAACAAAGAGAGAGACAGAGAGACAGAAACAAAGAGAGAATGAATCCTTAAACTTTATTACTAAATATTAATAGAAATAACAACTACATTTGAAATTACCTAAGATAAACTTTTAGATAATGATATTAGGTCATTCTCACCCAACACAACAGGATATTCATTTGGACATAGTTAATTCTTAATCATCTACAAATAATTTTCCAGGCAATGGGTTGAAGGAGACCAGGACTCATTATTATTAATAAGGCCTTCTTAGGTCTTTAAATGTAAGGGTTGGTCAGAGATGGGGTAGAAATAAGCCCCCAAATGCTAAAAAAGATATTTGTCATTTGTCATTTGCTGGCCACTTACGTGGCATGCATATATATGTATAAATACACACACACACACACACACACACATATATATATATATATATATATATATATATTTTTTTTTTTTAAGCTAGAAGACTATTATCCACTGTTCCTTTTCCCAAGTTGCTTTTTTCACCTGGATGGATAGCTGGGAGCTGCCAGTGTCTGCAAATGAATTTTCATGTTTTATTTTGCTACACAGAGACTCCAAGGTGCCCATAGGTCCCTTTGGGCTCACTCACGCCTTATAACTGGCAATATACTAATGCAAAAGTAGAGGGTGCACTTGTCTCTGCAAGCAAGCACTACAAAATGGCTCAGTTGATATCATTTTGCATTTAGTATTTTTTGGATTAAATATTTTTCCTATCCACCCCCGCCGCATGTTTAAAGCCACCACCATCTCTTAGGAGTGGCATTTACTTGGGCAAAAGCAAAACACTATATGGATGAAAGGACAAGTATGATATGCATTTTGGGGAATTCCTTCTTGCTTAACATGGACGGAAGCTCCCAAGCTGAATGGAAAGTTCCTTTTATTTTTTTTTATTTTTTTTTTAAAGATTTTATTTATTTATTTGAGACAGAGAGAATGAGAGAGAGAGAGAGCACATGAGAGGGGGGAGGGTCAGAGGGAGAAGCAGACCCCCTGCCGAGCAGGGAGCCCGATGCGGGACTCGATCCCGGGACTCCAGGATCATGACCTGAGCCGAAGGCAGTCGCTTAACCAACTGAGCCACCCAGGCGCCCGGAAAGTTCCTTTTAACTATGAGTTTTGGCCAGGTTACCCCTGTAGGTGGAGAATACAAGCATTATTCTCCTAGATCACGAGAGAGAAAGAAGTTACTTATGGAAATGTCATCCCACTTCAGGATCATACATATAACCCTTTCAGTAAACAGTCAGGGCCTGGGAAGCATCTTATATCTAACAACTCTGGGAATAAAAGCAGCAAGCTACTTTGGTAGAATGATTATATTCGCTAATGAGTAAACTGGGCAATCTGACAGCAAGCCCCAAGGCCCAGAGTCTGGCGGAAGACAGCCTATCTCATTTTATTCTTTTTTTTTTTTTAAGATTTTATTTATTTGAGAGAGAGAGAGTAAGACAGCACAAGCAGGGGGAGCGGCAGGCAGAGGGAGAAGCAGGTTCCCCACTGAGCAAGGAGCTGAATGCAGGGTTCAAACCCAGGACCCTGGGATCATGACCTGAGCTCAAGGCAGACGCTTAACCGACTGAGCCACAGGTGTCCCCATTATCTCCTTTTTTAAAAGTCATCCACCATCAGCTTCACTTTTTAATTTGATTTCATTTTTCTCTTACAGGTTGTCCACCGCGATTTAGGAGAGTAACAGAACAACTGAATAGAACAACTGAACAACTGAAAGGCAACGACTGCACTAAACTCACATTACGGTAGGCATCCTGTGTTCACAATTCTTTACCACTTTGCTCTGAAGCTCCAGAGGCTGATCAGCCCGATGCTCACTCATCTCATGGAATGCCTTGCAGATAGTAAGGGCTCAAAAAATTGCCTGTGCAATGACCTTTTGCAGGGAAAACTGGATATTTTATCAAAAGAACAAGAAAGGTACACTTCAGATATTATTATAAAAATATTATTCCATCACACAGTATTTTGAAAATGTGTAATTTAGAGATAACACATCAGGTGAGGAAACCCATTTGGTCACAAAAGTTCAACGATAAGATCCAGAGCCTTTGAAATCCAGTTCCAAGGCTGTGGGTATCAGCACCAGTCATAGCAACAATTTCCTAGGCTGTTTTGTTTTAATAATAATTATGAGGTATCTGTAGATCTGCAGGCTTTATGGTATGTTGATACTTTACCGCTTCTAGGTAGCTTGGCCACTCTTCAAAATCTGGACTCATCACTTCTGTGAAAAATTCTACATAACAATTGGCCAATTAGTACCCTCATTGTGGTTCTTTTTTTACCCCTCTTTAAAGGAATAGTCAGTAGATACTGCTTAAGGCTAAATTTAGGGGAGAGAAATATCATCTGTCTAAATCAAGGTGGTTAATCCAATTACCAATTTCTCTCAGTATAGTTGCCCTCAGGCTACTGTAGATCATTGTTCATCTAAAAAGTGTTCTTCGGAGATTTTGCTGGGGAAAACCTGCCAGCACTGTGCTACCCATTCATAGCTCTACAGAACAAGCAGATGTCAACATCATAGCATGAGTAACGCATATGTTGAGGCTGGCTTGGGGAGAGCCCCGAATGTCATGTTATTCTCCATGCAGTAGGAGGAATGGGGCCCTGAATGTCAAAGCTGAGATGAGACCAAGGGTCTCCAGTTCCTCATTTTAGAACGAACAAACTGAACAGCAGTGTCCTAACTAACAGCACTGCAATGAGGAAGGAATAAAATATTGTACAGTTAATGCAATTTGCAAGCTTGTAAAACAAGATGAGAAAGAGTCAAGATGACGTGGGAGGTTTTTTCCACTGTGGATGTTGGCATAAAGGGTGAGCCATTAACAAAATCAGATGGTCAGGAAGTAATAACTTGGAAAAGAAGAGAAGAAAAACTGTTTGAAAAATGGGCAAGTGGATCTTCAGGCAGCACACCCAAGTGGGTGTGACCAGCATTTGAAGGGTTACTGGCAATTAGAAGACAGCCTGAGACTGGAATGTACAAATGGATGTTACACACACAGATGTAAGCTTTGAAGTCCTACTCGTGGAACAATGATAAACCAGATACTGGGTAGCAAGGGAAACAAAATCTCATCCAAGAAATAGGGAGAAATTCAGGCAAGTACAGGATCATGTAAGCTGAGGAACAAGGAAGTGTTAGATACAAGAAAGTGCCATTAAACACAGTGGGAACTCAAGAATACGGGAACTCAAAAAAGATCAATGGGTCCCATGACTGGAAGGTCACTGGAGACCACAGAGGCAGGAACTGAAGGACAGTGGTGAGGCAACACCAGATCACAAGTAGGGTGGGACAATTTGGTGGAGACCAGGTCCATGAAACATTTTTTATGAGAAAACTGATGGTGAAGGAAGTGAGAAAAGCAGGGCAGTTCTTTGAGCAGTTATCAGGATGTGGGAAGTTTTTTTTGTTTGTTTGTTTGTTTGTTTTTTCCTACAGTAGAAAAGAGGTCATTGGAACCAGAGGAAGTCAGCATGTGTGGGACCAACCCATAAAGTTAAATCTCAGGGAACCTAGGCAGGATTGGAATTAGCTTTGTCAGGGAGGCGTGCTTCACCAGAGGTGGGAGAGGAGAGAAGATGCCAAAAGCTCTATTGAACTTGACAATGGAGAAGAGTGGCAAGATGATGTGCATGACAATGTCCAGTCCTTTAAAAGAATTACAAGGTAATCAGTAACAGGAGTCATGTGAACTAAAAAAACAAAGCTCAAAAAAAAAAAAAATAGCTGTAATATTTATATTTATATAAATATAAATACTATGTAATATTTATATTAAAACATTTAACAATGGAACTTAGCTAGAGCAATTTTTTGATGTTTTGCAAATGAAATAACTGCTTGATTTATTGAAGTTTCTATTTTTTTAAATCCCATTGCTCTAGAATCATGTGGACTTAGCTCAACAGAGTCAAATTGTCTCAAACAACAGAGTTAACATATATATATATATATATATATATATATATATATATATATATATACACATATATGCTAAATTATGTATTTGCCTCCCAAACAAATGCAATATTTTGGGCATTCTAGGTCCTGCTTATGCAGGGTGAGCAAGGAAGCCAATGATGAGATCTTAACAAAAGTCTGGAATGGTAAACAAAAGATAAATTTTTATCATTAGACTGATTTTCAAACCTAACAAAAACAATGAAGGTAATCGGTAAGTTTTACAAAACATGATGCCCCACCTCAGACCTACTAATAGCAAACCATTTTAGAAGCCCCAAACTTTTTTGTCCTCTAGTTTCCTTCATTGCGGTTATACCCTTAGGCTTCTCATGGCAAGAATCCGTTCTGTTAGTCTCCAACAACTTAAGGACAGAGAGGATGAAATGAAATAAGAAAATTAGGTTCCTCTCTCACCTGTGAGTTAAAACCCATCAGCAGCAAGTCACTGAATTTAAGTGCGCATCTCTTATTATTTTGTTTTATTTTTTACTGTTTTTATTTCTACAATCATAGGCCTCGCAAGACCGTAATCTCCCAGCAGGAGCCTGGCACAAGCACAATGGGATAACCAGCTAGGCAGCAGGAAAACAGGCGATCTCTCTCCTCTTCCCTCTCTGTTGTATAAAAGGGACTTGGCATGAATGAGTCTTACAACAGCCACCAACCATCTCTTATTTTTTTTCCGCACACTCATCAATATCAGCATCAAGTGGTGTGGCGGCTCTGCGACACATAGTGGCGGCAGAGTGAACCCAGCGTGCAAACGTTTTGGCTAATTTAAAACCCTTGTGCAGCCGAATCAAACATGACAAGTCGATGGCAAAAAGAGAGGCTATTATCCCAAATGAGAGTGGGTGGATGGCTGAAATTGGTTTGAGTGGCAGAGACAAAAGACGGGGAAAGAAGAGAAATAACTGAGAATGATAATCCCAGATAAAACAGGCTGCTAGATATGCAGCTATACCCATGCAAAGGCTCTCTCTCCCTCTCTCTCTCTCCTCTCTCTCTCTTTCTCTCCCTGAGGGAAGAAAAGGCAATTACTTCCAAGCTTTAGTACTGGGGAGATCAAGCAGAAGACGACCTTTAACAAGAAGGAATACCAAATAAACTACCATATGATAAAGCACTGGTCCATTCACAGGTAAAAATACATTTAACTTTAAAAAACATAAAACTTTCCATAGAAATCTCTGATTTTTAGAATACTAAAACTGTCATTTCGTGCTTGAAGGAATGTGCTGGTATCTAATTGTCATTTCTAGGAAGAGAAGTGGGGAGTCATGGATTTAGGACTGGCAAATCCTGAGATAAGCTGATGAGTTTGTGCCCAGAGCCTAAAGATTTCCTCAAGTCATCAAGAGAATTTGAGGGGACTACTGCAAGATGGTGGTGTAGGAACACCCTGAATTTACCTCTTCCCACAGACACACCAGATCTATAGCTACATAAGGAGTAAGTCCCACTGAAAAAGATCTGAAAACTAGATGAACTACTTCTCCACAACAAAGATAAAAAGACCACATCCAGATGGCCAGGAAAGGCAGAGACATGGTCTTGACAAAACCCCACACTGGGTCCAGTGACACACAATAGGAAGGGATCTCACCAGTCTGGTGCTTCTTTCAGAGAAGTGAGGGGTGGTATCTTAGAAAAGTCACCCCAATCTCTGGGATCTGCATCAGAGAGGAACCTCCCAAACACCTGGTTTAGAAAACCAATAGACTGATGTCCAAGGGACCCAAAATGCTATGGGAAACGGAGATTCCCCTTTTAAAGGGTTCATGTGCAGTCTCACTCAATATGAGAACCAGCAAAAAACAAACAACAACAACAACAAAAAACCCCAGCAGTTTGAAAAGTGCCTAGACCATATATGATGGAGATTCATTTATTGATCTGAAAGCACCTGTTGGAGGGGAAGGGAATGGTTGAAAGTCTCTCCAGAGATGGAGGTGCTAGTGGATGCCATTTTTGCATACTTCATCTAGCCAGCTAGCACAGGGGCCAAGCTTAGAGGCAGCACCCTCCTACAGCCTAGGTAAGACAGTGGGGGTGAGCAGTCATGGCGCTATCCCACTGCCTTGCCGAAGCCAGAGACTGCAGGTAGTTGCAGCACTCCCCTGCTTCTTGGCTACAGCAGGCAAGTGCAAGCAGTCATGGCATTCTCCCACTCTATGCCTGGGGCTGGCAAATGTAAGCAGTTGTTGCCTGCTCCCACTCTCAGCCTAAAGCCAGCCCGCATGCACAAACAAGGCATTCTCCTGCTGCATTCCTGAAACCCGCAGATGCACACAGTCAAGACATTTTCCTGCTGCCTTTCCAAAGCCAACAAGTGTGCCCCACCCCCTACCATCTCCAGCTGCCTTGCCAAAGTCAGTGGGCACATGCAGTCCACACAGACGACACACCTTGATCATCTGGCCCTGGTGGCCAAGATGGCTGGCATTCCTGCACTCCATGGGAATGTAACAATCAGAAAGACAGTTCTCAGCAGGTCACCACGCCCAGGGCACCACAGATAGCAGACTGAAACAGGAACCCAGTCGTCCTATGAAAAAGACCTATTTATTTCACCTGGAGCTTCTGCCTGAAGGACAGGCTTTAGGTTTCCCACACATCTACAGGCTAAGGAGATACTCCTAGTAAATGTAAGTAGGGAGACACCATCTTTGTGCACACCCTTGGCCTCACTACAGCTTGACAAGACCTTCAGAAAGGAGCTTATACACTCATCAGGAACCCCGATTTTCACAGCTATGGCCAAAGGGACACCCTCAGATCACCTGGTCTGGTGGTCAGCAGGAATTAGGATTGAAGCTCCACAGAAATGTGCATATTTGCATACTTTAAAAGGTGGTACCTGAGGGTCTGGCTTCCAATCAGTCTAAAACTGGGTGCTAAATGAGACTTCCTCACTTGGAACACTGATATGTCTTGGCAAATCCTCAGCAACAAGGCCATAACAAGAATAAATCAGGTGGTTTAGGCAATCACAAGGGTTTGAGAGACAAGCAACAGCTAGGACAAGGTTAACAAGAAGCTCATCACCTGCACAAGGTCTTTCCTTTAAGACTGAGAGAGGTAGCTGCTTCCTCTAATACATAGAAACAAACACAGAGAGTTAAGCAAAATGAGGAAATAAATATGTTCCAAATGAAAGGACAAGACAAAACTTCAGAAAAAAAATCTTAATAGTACAGAGATAAGTAACATACCTGATAAAGAATTCAATGTAATGGTGATAAAGATGCCCACTGAACTGTGGAGGAAAATGGATGAACACACTGAGTACTTCAACAAAGGGATAGAAAACATAAGAAAGTACCAAACAGAAATCAGGGACCCGAAAAATACAATAACTAAACTAAAAAATACACTAGAGGGGTTCAACAGCAGACTGGATGGAGGAGAAGAATAAGTTAGTGAGCTGGAAGACAAAGCAATAGAACTCACCCAGACAAAGCAGAAAAAAAGAGTTCAAAAGAATAAAAAAAATGAAGACAACTTAAGAGACCTATAGGACAACATCAAGTGGAACAACATTCATATTATAGGGGTGCCAGAAGAAGAAGAGAGAAAAAGGACAGAAAATTTATTTGAAAGAATAATGGCTGAAAACTTCCCTACCTTAGAGAAAGAAACAGACTCCAGGACTTGAGGAATCCCAAAGAGTTCCAAATAAGATGAACCCAAAGAGATCCACACCAAGACACATTACAATTAATTTACCAAAATTTAAAGATAAAGAGAGAATCTTAAAAGCAGTAGGAGAAAAGCATATTGTTACATATAAGGGAAGCCCCATAAAACTATCAGCAAATTTCTCAGCAAAGACTTTGCAAGCCAGTGGCATGACAGTTTCAAAGTGTTGAAATAACTTCCAATGAAGAATACTTTCCTTAATAAGGTTATCATTCAGAATCAAAGGAGAGAGAAAGAGTTTTCCAGATAAGCAAAAGTTAAAGGAGATCACGGGTGCCTGGTGGCTCAGTCGGTTAAGCATCCAACTCTTGATCTCAGTTCAGGTCTTGATCTTAGGGTCATGAGTTCAAGGCCTACTATGGGCTCCACGCTGGGCATGGAAAAAAAAAAGTTTTTTTTTAAGTTAAAGGAGTTTGTTACTACTAAACTAGCCTTACAGGACATGGTAAGGGGACTTCTTTCAGCTAAAAAATAATGGTACTAATTAATAACAAGAATATATACAAATGTAAAAATCTCATTGGAAAGGGCTAATATTTGGTAAAATGGTGGCTTAACCACTAATAGAGCTACTATGAAGGCTTAAAGACAAAAGTAATCAAATTAAAACTACAATAATTATTAAGGGATACATAAAATTAAAATATGTAAAATGAGACATCAAAAACATAAAACATGTTAGGCGTAAAAATGTAGTTTTGGAATGTGTTCAAATTTCAGTTGTTAACAACTTAAAATAGTTTGTTATATATGTGAATCTCGCAGTAACCACAAAGCAAAAACTTAGAGTAAATACACAAAAAAAAAATGAAAAAGGAATCTAAACATAATGTAAAGAAAGTGATCAAACCACAAGGGGAAAGAGAAAAAAAATAAGAAAGGAACAGAGAGGAACTACAAAAACTGCCAGAAAACAATTAACAAAATGATAATAAGTACATACCTATGAATAATTACTTTAAATGTAAATGGCCTAAATCCTCTAGTCAGAAGACATAGTGGCTGAATGATTAAAAAAACAAGCTATATCTATATATTGCCTATAAGAGACTCAGGTTAGAAGTAAGCACACACAGACTGAAAGTGAAGGAATGATATGAAACTACAATCAGATAAAACAGACCCTAAAACAAAGACTGTAATGAAAGACAGAGGACAGTACATAATGATTAAGGGGTCAAACAGCAAGAAGATACAACATTATAAGTATATATGCACCCAACATAGGAGCACCAAAATATATAAATCAAATATTAATACGCCTAAAGGGAGAAATTGACAGTAATACAACAATAGTATGGGACTTTAACGTACCATTTACATGAATGGATTAATCATCAAGAAAGAAAATCAGTATGGAAACCAGACCTTAAACAACACAGTAGACCAGATGGACTTAATAAATATATACAGAACATTCCATCCAAATGCAGCAGAATACACATTCTTCTCAACTACACATGGAACATTCTCTAAGACAGCTCACATGTTAGGCCACAAAACAAGTCTCAATAAATTTAAAAAGACTGAAATCATATCAAATATCTTCTCTGACCACAATGGTATGAAACTAGAAATCAATTACAAGAAGAAAACTGGAAACACTACAAATACATGGAGATTAAACAATATGTTAGAACAACTACTGGGTCACAGACAAAATCAAGGAAGAAATAAAAAAATACCTTGAAACAAATGAAAACAAAAATATGATATACCAGGTGCCTGGGTGGCTCAATCAGTTAAGCATCTGCCTTCGGCTCAGGTCATGATCTTGGGGTCCTGGGATCGAGCCCCGCATCAGGCTCCCTGTTCAGCTGGGAGTCTGCTTCTCCCTCTCCCTCCCCCTGCTCATGTGCTCTCTCTCTCTCAAATAAATAAATAAAATCTTTAAAAAATATGATATACCAAAATCTATGGGATGCAGCAAAAGTGGTTCTAAGAGGGAAGTTCATTGCAATATGGGCCTACCTCAAAAAACAAGAGAAATCTCAAAGAAACAATTTAACTTTATACCTAAAAGAACTAGAAGAAGAACAAATGAAGCCCAAGTTAGTAGAAGAAAGAAAATAATAAAGATCAGAGTGGAAATAAATGAATTACAGACTAAAAGACAATAGAAATGATCAATGAAACTATGAGCTGGTTCTTTGAAAACATAAACAAAATTGACAAACTGTTATCTAGTCTCACCAAGAAAAAATAGGGGGCTCAAATAAATAAAATGAGAAATGAAAGAGGAAAAGTTCTAAGTGATCCCAAAGAAGTAAAAGTATTATAAGAGGCTACTATGAACACCTCTAAGCCAACAAATTGGATAACTTGGAAGACATGGTTAAATTCCTAGAAATTTACAATCTTCCAAGACTGAATCATGAAGAAATAGAAAATCTGAGTACACTGATTACTAGTAAGGAGTTCAAATCAGTAATCAAAAAACTAGTACGAGGGGCACCTGGGTGGCTCAGTTGGTTAAGCAACTGTCTTTGGCTCAGGTCATGATCCTGGAGTCCCAGGATGGAGTCCCACATCGGGCTCCCTGCTCAGCAGGGAGTCTGCTTCTCCCTCTGACCCTCCTCCCTCTCATGCTCTCTGTCTCTCATTCTCTCTCTCACAAATAAATAAAATCTTAAAAAAAAAAAATTGCTTAAAAAAAAAAAAACTAGTACAAAATAGCTTTACTGGTGAATTCCACCAAATATTCAAAAAAGATTTAATACCTATCCTTTTCAAACTCTTCCAAAAAATTGAAGGAGGGAATGCTTCCAAACTCATTTTATGAGGTCAACATTACCCTGATAGCAAAACCAGACAAAGACACCATGAAAGAAGAAAATTATAGGCCAATATCCTCAACAACATATTAGCAAACCAAATTCAACAATAGAGGAATAGGATCATACACCATGATCAACTGGGGTTTATTCTAGTGATGAAAAGATGGATGGTTCAATATTTACAAATTAATCAATATGATATACCACATAAAAAATTAAAATATAAAAATCATATGATCATCTCAATAGACGCAGTAAAGGCCTTTGACAAAATTCAACATCCATTTATGATAAAAACTCTCAACAAGGTAGGATTGAGGGAACATACCTCAACATAATAAAGGTCATATACAGCGTAACATACTCATACTCAATGGTGAAAAGCTGAAAGCTTTTCCTCTATGATCAGGAACAAGACAAGGATGCCCACTCTCCCCGCTTTTATTCAATAAAGTATTAGACACTCTAACCACAGCAATTGGGCAAGAAAATTTTTAAAAAGGCATACAAATTGGAAAGGAAGAAGTAAAAATATCACTATTCACAGATAACATGATACTATACACAAAATACCTTAAAGAGTCTACCCAAAAAAACAACAACAAAAAAACCTGTTAGAACTAATAAATGAATTCAGTAAAGTTGCAGGATACAAAATTAATATACAAAAGTCTTGCATTTCTATATGCTAATAACAAACTTTCAGAAAGAGAAATTAAGAAAACAATCCCATTTATAATTGCATCAAAAAGAATTAAATACCTAGGAATAAATTTAACCAAGGAGGTAGAAGACCTGTACCCTTAAAGCTATATGAAAATGATGAAAGAAACTGAAGATAACAGAAATAAATGGAAAAATATCCCATGCTCACAGATTGGAATAATTAATATTGTTAAAATGTCCATACTACCAGAGACAATCTACAGATTCAATACAATTCCTATCAAATTACCAATGGCATTTTCCCAGAATTAGAACAAATTATTATAAAATTTATATGGAACCATAAAATATCCTTAATAGGCAAAACAATTTTGAGGAAGAGAAACGAACCTGAAGGTATCACACCCCTGATCTCAAACTATATTACAAAGCTATAACGTATGGTATTGGCATAAAAACAGTTACGCAGATCAGTGGAATAGAATAGAGAGCCCAGAAATAAACCCACACATATATGGTCAATAAATTTATAACAAAGGAACCAAGAATATACAATGGGGAAAGAACAGTTTCTTCAATAAATGGTGAAAATTGGACAGCCACATGCAGAAAAAAAAAAAAAAAAGAAATGAAACCACCATCCCACACCATACATAAAAATTAACTCAAAATGGATTAAAAATTTGAAAGTAAGACCTGAAACCATACAACTCCTAGAAGAAAACATAGGCAGTCAACTCTTTGACACTGGTCTTAGCAAAGTTTTTTGGACAGAACTCCAAAGGCAAGGGAAACAAAAGCAAAAACAAACGAGTGGGACTACATCAAACCAAAAAGCTTCTGCACGGCAAAGGAAACCATCAACAAAAAGAAAAGGCAGCCTACTGAATAGGAGAAAATATTTACAAATCATATCTCCAATAAGGGGCTAATATCCAAAATATATAAAGAACTCATACAACTCAATATATTTTAAAAAACAGTCTGATTAAAAAATGGAGAGAGGATTTGAATAAATATTTTTCCAAAGAAGACACGTAGTTGGCCATTAGGCACATGATAAGATGCTCAGTATCACTAATTATCAGGGAAAAGCAAATCAAAACCATAATGAGATATTACCTTACACTTGCCAGAATGGCTATTATAAAAAAGACAAGAAATAACAAGTGTTATTAAAAATCGAGGATATGAAGAAAAGGGAACCCTCGTGCACTGTTGGTGGAAATGTAAACTGATGCAGCCACTATATAAAACAGCATGGAGGTTCCACAAAGAATTAAAACTAGAACTACCATGGGATCCAGCAATTCCACTACTGGGTATCTATCTGAAGATAATGGAAACACTAATTCGAAAAGATATATGCACCCCTGTGTTCATTACAGCATTATTTGAGACATGGAAGCAACCTGTGTCCATCAATGGATGAATGCATAAAGACCATGTGATACATATACAATGGAATACCACTCGGCCATAAAAAAGAATGAAATCTTCCCATCAGCAACAACATGGATGGACCTTAAGGGCACTATGCTAAGTGATATAAGTCAGACTGAGAAAGACAAATACCACATGATTTCATTTACACATAGAATCTAAGAAACAAAACAAACAAGCAAACAAAATAAACAAAATCCAGGCTCATAAAAACAGAACAGACTGGTGATTGCCAGAGAGGAAGGGGCTTGTGGGGCAAGCAAAATGGGTGAAGGACATCAAGAGGTACAAACTTCCAGTTATAAAATAAGTAAATCATGGGGATGTAATGTACAGCATGGGGAATGTATTCAGGAATGTTGTATTAACTTTATATGGTGACAGATGGTAACTAGACTTACTGTGTTGATCATTTCACAATGTATCCGAAAGCTGCATGGCTAGGTTGTATACCTGAAACTAATATAACATTGCATGTCAATTATACCCAGATTGAGGGAGAGGGGGAGAGAGAATTTGATATAGTCAGCTAGAGGAGATAAAGAATTCATTCTGAAAGGCAGCAGGGAGCTCAAAAGCAGGCTGATGGGGTCCAGAGCCACGAACCTTGACCACAGCTTCTAGCACGCTGGCTTCTAGCATACGGAAAGATGACCTGCGGGATCCGTCAAGGAGCTGTCCTTTGTAAGATCAACAATTTAAAAACTGCTGAAATTAATTCTGTCCAATAGTGATGGGTGCACACTTCTTATAAAGTAGCTTACAGGGTCAGCCAGCTTTCAGAAACTTTACATTGAGGGTTTTTTTGTTTTTTTTTTTTTTTTTTTTTTTTTTTTTTAATACAGTAGAGTTAGGGCAACATACAGCTAAATGCCTAGTACAACCCAGGTATGGGAGATGAGCATTTCTTGAGTCTACTTCCTCAAAATCACCTCTTCATTTATACAACTGGCGTAAATGAAGACCAAAGCCACCCTTACATCCAGCTCTTATGTCGTCTCTGTACCCACTAGATGAAACGTCTCCTTCTGCTTTAGACACCCCTCCCAGCTGAGCCCCAGAATCCAAGTAATGAGAAGAAAGAACAAGATCCTTTCCTGTTCACCCATGTCACAGTATCTCAGTATCATCAAGTGATATTGGTTCTGATTCTGGTAATGGAGAAAAGAAACTGTGGTACAGCATCAAAAATTGGTTTAATTTCTTTTTCAATCTACAAAAGTGTCTTTAGTATATGAACATCATACCACTAACTGGCAATTAGCATACATACGCTTTGTCATTTTTCTCCCTGGTTTTGATAATGACTTTGAAACCTTGACACTTCCATTTCTGATAATGCAGTGACTAGAGTCACACATTGTTAAGACATTTGATGCATTTTAGAATACCGTGACATTATTTAAAAAGAGTGAAAATTACTGACAGGGATCATATTCATGACCTTGGCCTCAACTCATTATGCTCTAACCAACTACATTAACCATAAATGGCACTGCCTTAAGGTTGAAATAATTGTTAAATAGTTAACAGTTACCACCAATCAACCCAAAATTGCACGGGTAGCCTCTTTGTGAAAGGGTAATGTGGATCTTCAAATTAAAATAGGATTTGTTTTTCTAACTTCTGGAGAGGGATCAAGACAGGGAGATGTGGGGAGGAGACGTCGAGAGATAGAGAGAAGGGGGTGCGAGAGGGAGGAAAGGAAGAGATTGAAAGAGAAACACTCATAAACACAGGGTAGACACCCAGCAACAGCCTTCCAACAGCCCTCTTCCCTGTGGGGAAGTCTCAGAGCACAGGGTAAACCCCACACTCTTAACTTCAGGGACTAGCAGTCTGGTCAGCAGCTGTTTGCACACTACCTTTATCCTGGGGGATTCTAGAGAAATTCAATCAGGAAGTAAACTGTAGAGGTACATGAGCACTGGGCAAAACCAGCTGCCAGCTTCATTCTGTCCTTCGTGTTAAAGGAACAAGGGCTAGGAGCATTTTGCTGCCCACTTTGGAAAGCCGTCAAGAAAACGGACTCCCCAGGACAGTGGCCAGCGAGGTGAAAACCTAAAACAGTAAGACAGGTAGCTGATAGCAGCTTTACTTTATCATACCAGCACCTCTTAACCTCTCCTCCACCTGCAGGGCCAGATGCAGCTTGCAGTCTGGAATAAAAGACAAGGCGAGCATCCGGCTCTAACATAAAACCTTTCGAAAATGTCCCTGCTAGTTCATCCAGGTTCAGCAAATACAGCAAACGTCACTTTGATTGTGATAATTATGAATCTCTACATTTGAAAAAGACAAAGAAGGAGAAAATATATGGGCTTAGAATGGCACAGACGATTTTGAAAAAGAGGAACATAATTTTCATAGTGAGGTCCAGTTTTGATATCTGGTTTTTATTTTTCAAACCTAAATTAAGGAACACTCTAATATAAAATAAGTGTTTGGCCATTAAAATGTTGGCCAAAATCCATTTGTCTAGGAGTTCATTGCCAGACCAGACAAAGTAATGCCAGGAGATATTTTTCTCCGCCATTCATACTGGCAAGAATGACTCCAACAAAACACCCAACATCCCAAGATCATTTTTGGTGCAGGACAGTGTTACTTATGAAATCTTTGGTATCAGCCTCTTCACAGTGCCTAGTTCTATGTCAAGTCCTTAATTTTCTTTTACTTTTTCTGTCTCAGAGTTGAATTTATATCCTCAGCCTGTGGCTTAAGAGAATCCCGGTTCATAGTTGAGTGAAGACATTGCTTACAAGGAAAGTCCGATGCAGGTCTGCAGGGCATCTCAGGCATCCTGCACTTGCATGGACTTACTTACAAGGGACCCCTTTAGGAAATAAGGGCCCAGAGGAGGCTGGACCGAAAGGGCCCTGGTTGCAGCAGCTGTGGTTGAGACTCTATGTGTCTTCAGAGCATCAGAAACCAGCACAGTACTCTGTCACAAACTCCACTTCTCTCCCCAACCCAAAGTGTCCTTAAAGCAAGAGACAGCTGTACATTCTGCCTGAAGAAGGAGCAACAAACTGTCAACCAAGACTCCAGTTAAGTGGTATGTGACACACTTACCAGGTGACACAGCCAGAGACTAATGTGGCCATTTTACTGAGTTGTAAGTGGTTTTTGCAGGAATACCTGTATCTTTATTTACCCATTGGCCAGAAAGCACTACTACTAGTCCCAGAAACAAAGAGGCTATGCATTTGACAGTGAATTTATACCACAGATCTTTGACGAAAAGATTGCTAAGATGGCTTTATTGCTCACATGCCTCATGAGAGGACATACACAAATGCAGAACAGTATTCTTCTCTGAGCTGGTCAAATCTCATGAAAACCCACTAACCTGGAATCCAGACTTTATACTTGTACGATGTGTACCATCAAAAAATTAGTAAGCAAACAACGGTATGAATTCATTCCTGTTTCTGCCTTGAAGGGAATAAAATTACCCCTTCCACTTTGTCCTAAATTCATGATGACCAGGCAGTCAAATAGACCACCTAGTTGCTCCCACCCAAACACAGGAATAGGAGACAAATGAGACTTTTTTTTTTTTTAAATTCCATTTCCAGGCATCTTTTTCAATACTGTCCTAACAAAGTGAGCTATGAAGAAATTGAATTTTGTTTGTTCTGTTTTGCCCGAGTTTTGTGAGATTTCTTTTTTTTGTTTTGTATTTTGTTTTGTTTTGTTTTTTTGCACAACCATAGCATGAAATGCAGGGAATTTCAAAATTGTGATTTTATTAATGAACAGAAGACAACCTTTTTTCAACAGGGATTTACAAAATATTCCATCAGCAGAAGTGTGAGGTAGGTCGGAGAGACTAACTTTTCCAAGGTATTAAATTAAAAGATGTTGAATTAAGTTAAATGCCCCACATTGAATTGACATTTCCCCTTTTTTAATGCAAGCTAAGATTGATGAAAAATACCACTTATCTACATTAAGGGTCAAAATCTCTAGCAAAAGGAGCTTCTGGTTCAACACGTGAGAGCAGAGTCAGTCTTCCATAATCCAGGGACCAGGAGGCGGATCACATTCTGATGATCCAATTAATGGTGGGATACTTTGCAATCATCCAGCAAGCAAGGCCCCTAACAGATTGTAGGGCTGTAACATCAATTTCTTAAGTGCATTTAAAGGATTACAAATGTTAGTCCTGGCTTGAGATTGAAACACCTATTGAGGTGCTCTGAACCACATTACTGTAATTGGGTACCTGAATTAATGCCATTTCTTCTGATGGGGGAGTTGAATACATTGGAATTGAGAGTTCTTTTTGCTTTTTTTCACTTTCCCATTCTTTCTTCCATTTTTTGTGTGTTTGCTTGTTTCCTTGGAACACAAATCTGAATTGAAATAACTCTTTTTTAATCCAGATAGCTTTAATTACAGCCCTCAGGAATCCTAGGATTGTCCTAACTTTACCTCAGGCACTGTTTGGGTGCATTCTCCTTTGGCTTCTTATCTTAATATGCAGCGCTTCAGGGATGAAAATGCAATTCTTTTCTTAATGAAAATAAGGGGAAGGGAAAAGAGAGAGAAAGAATCCTTCCAGCCAGATGAACCTCTTTATGAACGCAGAGGCAAAATGCATCCCATTTCAACTGGGAACTCAGAACCAGGTCCTCCCTAAATCTTTCCTTTCTGTGGTCACTTCAAGAAAAGCTCTGAAGAGAGGCTGGAGAATTGAATGCCTGGACATTGTCTGGGTATTTTCAACTCTAAAGTAAGTATTTATACCTTCTTTCCCACCTTTTTCTCTAGTAAGCCCCTCAACGGAGGGGAAATCACATGACACCACGCCCCTGCTTCAAACCTCCCGATGTTTGTTTAGGGTCAAATGAATAAACTCTAAACTCCACACGTTCGTCCACAAAGCCTGACACACTCCACCCTGCCCAGCTCTGATGGCACATTCTACTGCTCTCCAGCCTGTGCCTGGAACTCAGCCTCCTCTGCCTTCTCCCTGCCATCCAAACACACCGAGCTCCTCCTCCGCTAAAGCTAGGTTTGGACACTCTGCCCTGAAACCTTGCCCTAGCTCCTTTCAGGTTTCTGTTCCAATACAAAGTCCTATGCTAATTAACATTCCTCAAAAGAGAGAAACTGGGGTCCAGGTAAGCCTAAGCCTGGATCTTCAGTTTCATTTGACACTCCCCTTGAGCAATTTTCTTCAAAGATTGATATTTTTAACCAATTCAGTTGCAGAAAGCAAGTTTCTGGGGTCCTGCTACCATGCAGTCACCAAACCAAGAAAAGACACAGTTGCTTGAATTCTCAGGGCATTGGTAACTCCATATTCCTTCCAGGTAAATAATCCAATGACCATCAAAGGCAGGGTGACCACCACTTTTATATTTTAAAATGTGCAAGACAAAAAGGGTTGTTAATCACGTATTAAGACTACTGCTGAGGCCACAAAGCTGAGTTGACAACACCAGTTACAGTACATCAAGACCTCTGTGCATAATTCCTGTTCCCAGAAAGCTGTATTATTGAAGTCTGAAAATGTGGGAGGGGACGAATGTCTTCTATCTAAAGTTTTCAAGTAGTGCTCAGTGTTTTCACTATAAATCTACTTTAACATGGCATTATGTTCCAATTTTAGTTTACTTAATAAACTGTATGGGGGTGGAGAGCCTATTGGCTATTTATCTTTATTCTCAGCAGAGAAGGAATCGCCATAAATGCGAGTCCAAAAGACACCATGATTTAATGAAGTAGAATGGAAAGGGATACGTTTTAAGTCCTCAAATGACTTTCTGCAGGGGACTAGCAGCGGGTCTTTTCACTTTCTGTCCTGTTTCCTTCCTAACTGTACACACACCTTGCCCCACAACCAGTCGGGGGCTGGAATGAATCTCGCGAGACTTCTCAGTCAAGGTTCCTGTGTCAGCCGCACAGCTTCCATTATTCTTCCAGGTGGGGTCTCTAACTTGGGTCTGCCATTCTACCCTCTTACAAAGTGGTCCTCAGCCCCGCCCGGGGGAAGCTTGCTCTCCATTCATGGCCTCTTATCAAAACATCCCAACCCACACGCAGACACTGGGGATCCTGTTGGCAAGGGACATCGTGGCAGTGGCTTTGCGCTCTAAAGCTCTAAAACACAACAACATGCTTGGGGAGTGGAAGGCTGACAACTCCATTCTTGCTTCCTTTTGTAGCTATTGTTACTAATTTTTTTTTTCTTATGTATGTTAATCACCATACATTACATCATTAGTTTTAGATGGAGTGTTCCATGATTCATTGTTTGCGTATAACACCCAGTGCTCCATGCAGTACGTGCCCTCTTTAATACCCATCACCAGGCTAACCCATCCCCCCACCCCCCTCCCCTCTAGAACCCTCAGTTTGTTTCTCGGAGTCCATAGTCTCTCATGGTTCGTCTCCCCCTCCGATTTCCCCCCCTTCATTATTCCCCTCCTGCTATCATCTTCTTCTTTCTTCTTTCTTCTTCTTCTTTTTCTTCTTCTTTTAACATATAATGTATTATTTGTTTCAGAGGTACAGATCTGGGATTCAACAGTCTTGTGCAATTCACAGCGCTCACCATAGCACATACCCTCCCCAATGTCTTTTTTTTTTTTAATATAAATAAAGGCTGTTCCAAGGTTTGGCACAGGAAAGCATTTCTCAACCTCAGCACTACTGACATTTGGGGCCAGATAACTGTATATTGTAGGGGCTGCCCGGCGCGTTGTTTGATGTTTAGCAGCATCCTTGGCTTCTATCCACTAAATACTGGGAGCAGCCACCCAGCTGTGACAACCAAAACTGTCTCCAAGGCATGGCCAGATATCCCCTGGGAGGCATAATGACCCCAGTTGAGAACCACTGGATTCGAGGGACATAGAATGGCAACCAAAAGGCAGAACAGTGTGTGCTCTCTGCCATCTCCTCTGCTGGCTCGGGTTCTCAGATGGGAAAGGCAATACACCCCACCGCCCTGACAAGAGCCTCCATGAGGACTGAGCCCTCCATGGATACGTGAACTGTTTCTCTACCTGCAGGCTGGGGTGGCTGGCTTGTTGTGTTCAGAAGGCATTACAAAGCTACACATGAGTTTCTAGGGTTGTTGTTGTTGTTGTTTTTCTTTTTTTTTTTTTTTGACTCATTAGATCTCCCTGCTCAAAATGATTTACACACAGATAATTAAACCTAAGCCCTAAGGACTAGTTAACTGTTTAGCAGTGTATACATTTCATATAACCATTTCCATACATCTAGTTTTAAATTCATTAACAAAAATTAATAGCTACCCGGTGCTCTCCATGGCGCAGCATGTTGCTATGGTATGCGTGCTAAATTACCCCTTTCCATCACTCCTCCAGCCATCTCCTAGACAGTTAAACTTTGCTGGGCTGGAAATGTTGCCCACCAATTTGCAGCAAAGCTCATATTTACTATATTTAGTGAGAATCATTGAACTTCAGAAAATATTTGTCTCTGCTCGGTGTGCCTCTGGAACATTCCATCAGTTTTAGAGAACAGTACATGCAGTTTTTTTCACTCTGAGAAAAATTAGTGAGAAGCATTTAATAGGCAAGACTGGCTTTGAATATGCATTAGAAATATATTTTTGGGGGCGCCTGGGTGGCTCAGTCGCTTAAGCAACGGCCTTCGGCTCGGGTCGTGATCTCAGGGTCCTGGGATCGAGCCCCGCATCGGGCTCCCTGCTCCGCGGGAAGCCTGCTTCTCCCTCTCCCACTCCCCCTGCTTGTGTTCCCTCTCTCTCTGTCAAATAAATAAATAAAATCTTTAAAAAAAAAAAAGAAATATATTTTTTACTAATATATCTTTCATCTTAAAGTTTCCTAAATGCACCCAAGTATTTTTTCCTATTGGCATATTTTATGGGGATAAAATGCCTTTCTGTTATGAATTACCTATGACCCAATAATTATCTCTTTAGTCCTGAATGCCAATATAAAAAGAAAAATCCGATAGTTGATCCCTTTTCTTTAAACTTACTGCCACATTTACATACACTTTAAGATTTGGGGTAATTTGAAAAATATGTTTTATTAAAAATAATCTTCATACTCTGCTTCAATCATATTTCACCAATATCTACAGTGTACACCTCAGTTCTGAAAGAGAGTCAGGGTGAACTGACTTCATTCATTGTTTACACTCAGAATCCTCGGTGGCCCAACGCCACAAAGGTAGTACAAAGCACTGTATCTTTCGTTCTTAGTACTTATCTTAATCTTAATAACTAGCCAGACAAGTGACTCCAGAGTCTGGGGCTTATCGACGGGAATTCGTCACATGAACCCAACAGAAGACAAGAAATGCATTATATAACAATGCTATATACAAATCATTATCTTTTGATATTCAAAGGTATTTAAAGATATTCAAAAGCCTATATGAGACTTTCATTTATATATTTATTTATCTTTTGCTGAATTCAAATTCCACTTGTTTGTATTAAACTGGATAGCAAATGAACAGAAATTCTCTTGTTGGGCATTATCTGCAAAGAGAGTTTACTCCCAAGAGATCAGAGGGATTCTTAACTGCTTCATTTCAGCATTGGCTATCAGGAACAATCTGCTTTAAAAACTTGCTTTGATAGTGATTATTTGGGAAACAGAATAATGAGAAAATGAAAAGGCCCAGGTTCCTCAAATATTAAGAAATGTCAACTGCTTTAGTTGAACTTTCAGTGTTTTCTCTATTACAAGGCTATCTGGATTTCTTTAATAGAGCTTACAAAAACAACAGCAGTATTGAGCTATCCACTCTACAGTTTTCCCAGATCATGGCCTGGGGTTAAAAATAGGGTCTGACTCTTAACTGGACACACTGAAGGTATCTACTTTAGCAGGAAGAAGTTTATGACATTTCTTTCCGGGGGGATGATTTAACTATGAATATTTCTAATTATACCTCCAAATTGTCATTCTAAATAAATGGAGACTCTGAGAAGTGTAATGGACTTTATTTTGGTCCTTCCACAAGATAAGACTTATTTATCAGTTTTACAGAATATTTTATTATGTCTGTAACAAGTCAAGTATACTTACTGACATTTCAAATAGAAATATACACACAATTTAAAAATTTAGATGGCCAGGTAATCAGCATCTTCCAAATGAATTTTCCCTAAAATCATTCTTCTTGAATTTTTTTTTCAAATGAAATGAATTGTAAAAATGGTTGTTAAATGGCAGCAGGGTTTTCACTCTTTACTTATTGTTGTCAAACTAAATAGACTTCCTAATAAATAGTACCTTATTACCTTTCCTCTTTTCCAGAAGAAAACACCAATTCATTAGTTATTTTAGAAATTCATAATTTTAAGAA
This sequence comes from Neomonachus schauinslandi, assembly GCF_002201575.2. Taxonomy (NCBI): domain Eukaryota; kingdom Metazoa; phylum Chordata; class Mammalia; order Carnivora; family Phocidae; genus Neomonachus; species Neomonachus schauinslandi. Next base: position 14,534,434 of record NC_058408.1, on the reverse strand, counting down.
CATACTACTTTTGGTGGAAGTGCAATTAAGTTCATTAACATTTGCATCCTTAAAAAAAAGTCGTTGCCACTCAACTCACCAGATGTAGTTTCAATACAAAGATCTCATCTAGAAATTGCACCATGTCTGGAAACAGGCTAAAAACGAGATATAGTGATTAAATGTATGTACATGTATCTTTGTCTGATAATTATATAATTTTCTGGTTCCTATCTCCTTTATACCAATAATCAAAAGTGTCTTCTTTCCTTCCTTCCTCCCTTCCTTCCGCCCTTCCTTCCTTTTTTTTTTTTTTAGAGAAAGAGAGAGAACAGGGGGTGGGGGGAAGGGGCAGAAGGAGAGGGAGAGAATCTCAAGCAGGGTCCTCTCCCAGCATGGAGCCTGATGTAGGACTCGATCTCAAGACCCTGAGATCATGACCTGAGCAGAAATCAAGAGTCGGACACTTAACCATCCCATCTAGACACCCCAAAAAGTGTATTTCTTGATGACATTTCAATATGTGCAAAGTTAAAGGCAACAATATTTAATATAAAAAGACTATATTACATATCATTTTCCCCAGGAATTAAACTCTTCCTATAATCTGTAATAAATAGCCTGCTGTTTTCTAAAATGGGAATGAGAAAGATTGATGGAATTGATTATAGATTTTATGCTTCTCACTGAATCTACTGATACAGAGTTTATCAAGAAAGAAAGGGTCAAAAGATCTACAGAAATATCACTATAGTTAATATCTACAGTGCTTAATATCTAAGTGCTTAAATAATAGCACTGTATTTTATCAAGACTGTAACCTGAAGTGCTGATGAATGTTTTATGTTGTCCTGAAAAAGTGGCCTTCTAGAAATTTGTCTAAACTTTAAAAAAGTGTGGTAGAAGTGCATGTGTTTAGATGTGTAGTAAACTAACATGATATATGTAAAACTCTCCACCAACATATTTTGCTTTTATTGAATGCATTTTATACTTGATCAGATATTTTGATTAAAAAATTTTTCTAGACTCTTCTTGGAATTCTTGGCAGAACCAGCATGAAAGTTTAAAGACATAAGCCTAATTAGAAAGATAATTTTTTTGTAAAGAAGGAATAAATACACTTGCAGAGTGCCCACTCATTACCAAAAGCTTCCTGCTTTGAGTCAGTATGACCCCTTAAGCCAACAAGATGCATTTTCTGTTCTTCCGTTTTGGCATCAAAATCAGTTTTGAAATACAGCAATTTAGCAGAGAACTACTGTTGCTTGTAAATTTGCAGAAGTGTGCATCTCCCATTGGCCATATTAAGGGTCCTTTTATCTTTTCCTGAGTATTATCGAAATAAGGGAAACTGGTATTTAGGAGAGATAAAAAACTGGGCCATTGATTTCAACTTTACATAACAAAGAATTATGAAGAGTCACTGAATGGGTCAGTCAAAAGGAGAGGACGTAACACTTTGAAAAAGGGACCTCAGGATGAACAATAAGGAAGAGTAGTGATCAAGAAAGAGCTAGACAAACCTCTTGCTGCTGAGAAGTTTACCAGATAAATCAATAAAGATTCAAAGCAAAGAGAAAAAGCAAGTGTCTCAAAAGGGTTGCTTATGCCTGGTTTACTTGAGTTAAGAAATACTCCTTTAAAATTATGTTTAGCCTGAGTTTTCACCTTTGAAATCAATTAGTCACCAGCTTCAATGAGTTTAGTGGTAAATGCTGGCCTCTTCATAGATACTACCGATATATGCTGGGTTTTGGGCACTTTCTCTTACAAGGATGTTAATAAAGAACCAATACTAGTTAATCAAGATAATGAGCACAACAGTGGTAAGCAGGACACCGCATAGGAAATGCCTTGGAGTAGAAACCATGGTACAAGGATTTGCAATTAAAGACATAAGCAAGATCAGAGTTCTGATATAATTGTGAAAAATAGCTCATTTATCTTCTAAGCATTTTATTGTTCATTAAACGTATTTTGACAGTTTAACAAATCTTGTGGTTTATTTCTACAATGACATTGTAAACTCTTGGAAGGCAAAAAATATTTTTTTTTTGCTATCTTGTTTAATATCAAGCAAAACTGAGCGTAGGTAAACAGCACTTATACGTTACAGTTATGCTAAGTTTTGAATAAAGTTGTGTTTGTGGGACTCTTGAAAAATCATAGAATTGTCAAGAAGAAGAATTTAGTTGACTAATATGATTTTTTTTTCTTTTAATTAAGAAATTGAGGCCCGGGCACCTGGGTGGCTCAGTTGGTTAAGCGACGGCCTTCGGCTCAGGTCATGATCCTGGAGTCCCAGGATCGAGTCCCGCATCGGGCTCCCTGCTCAGCAGGGAGTCTGCTTCTCCCTCTGACCCTCCCCCCTCTCATGCTCTCTCTATCTCATTCTCTCTCTCAAATAAATAAATAAAATCTAAAAAAAAAAAAAAGAAATTGAGGCCCTAAGTGGCTGAGAATCTAATCCAAGTTCTGGAAGTCTGGCATTCAAGATGGATCTCACTCAGCTCTGTCTTCTAACTTGCCACCATAGTTCTTTTCAGATCAAGATGTATTTGGTCTACTGTCTAGAAACGCAGTTAAGGCCTTCTGACCACGGCTCTACTCACCTTGTTTAGGTCCTAGGAGATGGTAAGCACCAGGCAGTACCATCCATTCCACATATTTTCTGTAAATGAGATTTTTACAGAAATGCCTTTAGCCTTCAATATCTAAACCTATTAGAATGCCTGTTCTTTGCAAGAGTTTCCAAACTTTGCAGCAGTCTACATCTTATCCAAGAACACACATATCATAAATTTTTGTACCCTGACAGGTATATATTATGCTAAAGAACTGAACCAAGTTAAAGGTGAAAAATAGCCAAACTTCTTATGTGGAGCAAGGTCTGTAGGCCAATTGGCTGTCCAGTATCAAAGGGAAACGAGAAGGCTTTATTTTCAGAATGGATTCTATGCCTTTCTCAACAAGCCCTTCCCGTGCTGCCAGTCATAGCCTCCAAACATCCAGTGTAGATCCTGTCACCTCCAATCTCAAAAATGGTCAATGGTACCGATTCGTACAAGATAAATAACTCCAACTTCTTTTGTATAATATTTGCAATATTTCCTATTTTGTCCTCAATTCACTGTTCTTCTAGTTTAGCAATCCCACTCTGTTTGCAAACACACCTCCGCTTCCGCCCCTCCATTTTTCTCTCTTTCCCACACCTCCTGGTCTTTATTCCTATGATGCCAGAACCACAAATATCCCCCTCACACACGCACACTCACTTATCTCCTCCTGCCCTCCCCCTCCCACCAATGTAGTCACCTGTCATGTTACCTTCCTTTCTAAGTGCAGCTGAGCTGGCCCATCCTTCAAGAGGCCATTCCCTATCCCCCGAGGCCCAATAAAACACTGTTCCCACGAGCTTCCGTAGTGCATTCCTTTGATGCCAATCTCTAGCTTTCTCGTCTTTTTATTTTATCTTTCCAACATTTCAACCACTCCGTGATAATTCCTTGATGAAATCAACTGATACAGCTACTGACCTATCTCTTCATCAGATATATTTTTTACCATTTACATTTTTTAAAGTCCATTTATAACTTCTAGAACATGTATGCCTTCTGTTAAATCAGAAACACTGTGATAATCCAGACACAGTGCCATCAATTACTTTGTGAAGAAGCTGGGGCTTAGGCTCTGCAGCCGCAACAAAGGCCCCCATCTGTCTTTTTTACTAGACTGTAATCTCCTTGAAGATCAGGGAGTTGTCTTATCCATCTTTGTACATCTTTGAGCATCTAAGGAATACCCTGTATGTACCCAAATATATACAAAGTCTAAGCATAAGTGGATACTCCATAAATTTTATTGAAAGGCAGTTTAATCGACTTCCCAGTGTAAGAGTGCTCACCATTTCAGTTTTATGCCTCAGGGAAGGAGAAATGGCACATTGGAGAAATGGCAACGTCTATATGGAGCTGGAGGTTGCTACTCATGGCTGTCTGATAGTCTTGGCCAATGGATCCCAGAAATGGCAGGTCACATTGCTCAATGCTCTAGAAATGTCTTGTCCTCTGAAGATATCTATGGGGCAACTAAAAACGTCTTGGCTGGAGAGTCTGCCAGGTTAGCTTTCTGGGGGCAATGTAGGGCTCCATTTTGGAAGAATCTGTCCTACGTGTATTTTCATCCTGAGGAACAAAGGTAGTATGCTTTTTAAAAAATCTCTTGAAAAAAAATCTCTTGGGACCTATAGACAAGTGATATAATATTTGGATTTGATATTCCACAACAAGAACAACAAAATACCCCTGTTAAAGTTGGCTCGAACAGTACCAGGGCTTAGAGACAAAGCCAGGTTCCTGACAACAGCATCAAAGCAGTAGCTTTGTCTTTTGTCTACAACAAACAGTAGCCCTGTCTTTAGCCTAAAGTTGCTGCGGATGTCATTATAGTTGACTTGCATGCTTATTTGGTGCCAGACCCTAAGGTAATTGCTCCCTGTGAATTATCTCATTTAATTCTTAGAAACATCTCAGTGGCTCTCACTATTTCTCCATTTTACACATGAGAAAAGTCAAACGCTGAACAATTGACACAACTGTAGGAAATGAAGAGGTAAGTTAAGCTGTGGCCAGCTGACTCGGAAAACAAAACGCTTCTTTAACTCACTTGTGAGGATGATCATGCTAGAGTGGCAACAAGTCTGAATATGTGACACTTGGAGGGCAGGATCCACCCTGCGACACATCTGCACTCCATCCACCCAATCAGTTGCCCTGGCCTGCCCACTCGCCCACTCACCAATAAGCCATAACACCTGCGAGCCAACTGGATAAGCCCAGCTGCAGAGGTGATTCTGCGGATGCTCCCGCAGAACATGCCTCGTGGCAGTTGTCAACTTGCAAATCCAGTTGCGCAAAGAAGTCCCCCGACAGGACTGTGCAGAGTGTGTGTTTTCCCTGCCCCTCTTCCCACTCTCATTTCTCCCTCTCATGTTTATGGACTTTCTCTCAATTCACATTAAGGCAGTGGTGCTGAATAATGATGAGGTGCTTCCTTCAAACTGGCACAGTGATAGCCTGATAGTTTCAGCCAGCTTGGAATTCTTCAAATATCTTCTTTTTATTATTATCAAAAGAGGTGACCTACTACCTGGGGCACTGTGTTGACACCTATGGATACCAAAGAAAGCAAAGTATTTCGATTTCCTTCTTCTTCTCCACCCCCACACCCCCGCCCGTCTCCCCTGGGATTATAACTCAGTTGCTTTGCTTCTTATAAAAAAAAAAACTTTCTGTGAAAAGAAAATATAGAGTTGAGTTGATACACTGTGTGTTGAGCAAAAGGAGAAATGGATGAATGGATCTCCAACTGATATAAAGGGAAATTTTCTAGGAAGCCTGCTCTTTCATTTTTCCATATAGATATTACCAGTTGCTTAATCTCTGTGTGTGTGTGTCTCTCTGTGTCTGTCTGTCTGTCTGTCTCTCTCTCTCACACACACACACACACACACCCCACAAGCCATTTGAAAGTGAAGACACAGACCTTGATCTTGACCTGTAACTGCTCTCGGACCAAGTCCATCTCTGACATCAAAACAGTTCATGTCACACAGGGTCCGGGTTAAAGCAAACCACAAAATAGCAGCTTATTTAAAAACCAAATTCACTCCTTGTTGGAAGGGGTGGTATTTGAAGCACACACAAGTAAAACTAATTTAACCTTTGGAAACTTATCTCTGGAGAGAAGAGTCAAAATCCCTTGATAAGATTTTTAAGCACTGCAATTATTGACAAGGAGTATACGGCTTCAGTTTTCTCTGATCAGGAAGAGAAAGAAAGAGAAGAACCCACAAGAGACATCAGCAGCTGTCAGGCTGTTTTCCAACTGCAAAGAGGTAGTTTACAGTAGGCTTGCGCCAGTCTCTTAAGACCCAGTTAAGAAGCCTTTTTAAAATGCCTTAAAAAGCCAACTCATACATTAATCAACTTGAGCCCTCATCCATACTTACTGCAATACATCAATTACTATGTCTTTTTTTTTTTAATAAATTCTGGTTGACAGCAGACACCTTATTAAGGCCCACTAAAATGATACAATAAGTAGAAGGCTATTAATATTGCTCTTTTTTTTTCTCCCTGCTATTGTCTTGCTGCGCTGGTCTGCAAACAAATTCAGGCTGCATTACAATTAATGCGAGTGGAACTCCTTCTAACGACTTCCAGCTTGCTAATTTTTTACGCTAATAATAAAAAAAGGCATTGCTATGCAAGAACGACCCCCTTTTATCATGCTAGCATAGCACACCAGAGAGTGTCTGCGATTGTTCACATGAAAGACAATTAAACCCTGGAACATCAAACCTAAAAATGACAATCTGCTAACCAGCACTGGGCATTGCTCAGTGCTTTCCTCTATTTTCTGAACTGATAGAAAACAATTCTCTGAAGACATTTCTTTCCTGTTCTCCCTTAACCACCCTTTGGGGAAAAAAAGTTAAAAAATACCCTTTGCTGATTTATGCGTCTCTGCTTAGAATTTATTAACTGTCTAGGGCCAATTTCACTCCACCACTCCTATTGCCTGCAGGTTTAAAATTCTGGACACAGAAAAGAAACGCACCACTATCACCCACATAGCACCACATTTAAAAATAAACATTAAAGGTGTTCTTCAAAAATGCACACAATATAAAAGTGGAGAAGGAGAAAGGAAAATTTAATTCTGCAACTCTGGGCATCTCATCATCTCTGGGGATCATGCTGGAGTCACATGGCTTTCAGAAAATTAAGTGTGGTCCAGATGCTGATTTTCAACCAAGCCAGAGCTGAGAAACTTCTCCTTTCATTCTCAGCAACGTGAGGGCTCATTCACCAATCCACGCCAACTTACGGGAAAAATACCCCTCATTTGGGGGCACCTGGGTGGCTCAGTCGTTAAGCGTCTGCCTTCGACTCAGGTCATGGTCCCAGGGTCCTGGGATGGAGTCCCGCATCGAGCTCCCTGCTCGGCGGAAGCCTGCTTCTCCCTCTCCCACTCCCCTTGCTTGTGTTCCCTCTCTCGCTGTGTCTCTCTCTGTCAAATAAATAAATAAATAAAATCTTTAAAAAAAATACCCCTGATTTGGGTTTTAGTGATAACACACAGAACATAAATACACCCACTGAAAAGTTCACTAACTTTCTGAAAGCATTTTTTTTTTCAACTTTTGACTGACATTGTGTCCGTGGTATAAAAAGAACTGGGTATAAGTGAGACATCCTGAATGCTGGCCTTGACCCAATCTTCTAAACTTCTCTGAGTCTCAGTTTCTCCCTTTGTAACATAAGGAGAAAAGGCAGTTCTTTCTTTAAGCGTGACTGTAAAGATTAAATAAGATGGATAGGAAAACTCTGAAAACCAAACCACTATATCTGGTAATTAAAGATAAATAATTAAACAGTGTAGCTGTCTGTCCTCACCAGAGTTGCATTAAAAGCCTTATTATCCAATTAGAAGTGGCTGAAACTCCCAATCTCTGCCCCGGAGGAGCCGAGAACTATTAAAAGAGGGCACGTTCTGCATGGAGCACTGGGTGTTATACGCAAACAATGAATCATGGAACACTGCATCAAAAACTAATGATGTACTGTATAGTGATTAACATAACATAATAAAATAAAATTTAAAACAAATATTTTTTTTAAAGGTTTTATTTATTTATTTGAGAGAGAGAATGAGATAGAGAGCATGAGAGGGGGGAGGGTCAGAGAGAGAGGCAGACTCCCTGCTGAGCAGGGAGCCCAACGTGGGACTCGATCCCGGGACTCCAGGATCATGACCTGAGCCGAAGGCATTCGCTTAACCAACTGAGCCACCCAGGCGCCCCTAAAAAAAGATATTTTAAGACAAAAAAAAAAAAGTGCTGAAACTCAAATGCTGAGAGTGACCACGCCTTATAGTCAGTCAGCAACCAGAGAGAGCGGCCAGGAACTATACCAGTTTCCTTACATTTGGTATTTTCTTTTGTCTTCGCCAGAACTCTCTGTGGTCGGGATAAGCATTCCCTATTTACAAATGAGGAAACTGAGACCCAGGAAGGTTTAGCGATTTGCCTAAGCGGCAGAGCTGAGATCTGAATCCAAAGCACAAGCCGTAACCCAAACCTAAGGCAGCTTCCACGGTGAGCTTTTTCTGTGGAACAGCGCTCTGTAGAGCAAGATTAAGAGACAAATTCAGGCAACTTGTGCTGAAATTGGCACTTACTGGCTGACATTTACTGGCTCTGGAACCTCGGGCCAGTCACTCATACCTCAGTTTTTACATCTGTAAAATCCAGATAATATTCTAGATCCTGGGATTGTTATGAAGATCAAATAAGCCAGTGAAATGTTTAGAAAAATACCTGGCTGATAGCAAGTATTCAAGACATGTGAACAAATGTTATTACCCTTATACCCCCAGCACTAAGTAAAAGCCTCTAATATATCAAATGAGAGTAAAAGAGGATCAGGAACTTCGACATTTCGCCAAGATGGAGTAACAGGGACCAGATTTACCCTACACTCAAAGGGAACCATTTGCAAGACACCTGAGTGAGATAAGGAGAGACAGCGATCTCTGAAAGATGAGGAACAAATGAGGTAAGACCTATGATCATCTCAGCTTACTGTCTGGAGAGAGGTTCCAAGCCAAGTGCAAGGTGTAGTCAGGCAGAGTCCAGCAGACTATGAGTCTGAGGAGATCAAAGCCACTAGGATTTGGAGGCTGGACTACTGGAGAAGAGAGTACTACACGGAGAAGCTGAATACTAATCAACACATGCATGTAAAGAAACTACACAGGGGGATGCCTGGGTGGCTCAGTCGGTTAGGGGTCTGCCTTCGGCTCTGGTCATGATCCCGGAAAAAAAAAAAAAAACTACACAGGCTGGAGAAAGAATCACTCAAGGGGATCAGAAGCAGGGCACCTGGGTGGCTCAGTCAGTTAAGCATCTGCCTTCAGCTCAACTCACGATCCCAGAGTCTTGGGATCGAGCCCCACATCAGGCTCTCTGCTGGGGGGGGGCATGGGTATCTGCTTCTCCCTCTCCCTCTGCCCCTCCCCCCCCTTATGTTCTCTCTCTCTCTCTCAAATAAATAAATTTTTTAAAAATCTAAAAAAAAAAAAAAGAAATTAGAGGCAATAGTGCCTGGTGCTCACACAAGGCCAGGAATAGTACCTGTTCCCATCTGCCAAACTGGAAAAACCTCATGATTCATGAGGCATTGGGTAGGCTGTACAGAAGCATCTTGATTCAATAGTGGAGAGCAATTAGCTCTACACAAAGCATTGTTCTAGTCCACCTGAACAAATTTTAAAAGTAGGATAAAAACATCAAACAGCTTCCAAGTAACTTAACTGCATCTCAGAACAAGGCTCAAGAATATTAATAGAAGTACAAAATATCCAGCACACAAACAAGGAAAAATTCTCACCATCTGGCATCTAATCAAAAGTCACCAGACATTCAGAAAAAGCAGGAACATAAAACCCAAAATGAAGAGAAAAATCAGTCAATTGAAACAGACCCCAAATTGACCCAGATGTTAGAGTTATCAGACAAGGATATTAAAACAGTCATTTTAATTGTATTTTATATGTTCAAAAGTTGAGGCAAGGGAGATTTATAAGCCTACAAATCAATGAATCTTCACAAATCCCAACATAAGAAACTAAATAAAACAATACCAAGGCATGTCATAATCAAGCTGCTCAAAATCACTGATAAAGAGAAAATCCTAAAAGCAGCCAGAAATAAAACAAACATACAGAGCTGCAAAGATAAGTATGATGGCAGATTTCTTCTGAGAAACAATGTGAGTAAGAAGATAGTGGACTGATATATTAAAAAACTGAAATAAAAATATCTTCTAAAAACAAAGCCCCAAAAAATTCTTTTACAGACAAACAAAGGCTGAAATAATTCATCACTATCAGCCCTTCACCACAAAAATGTTAAACAAAGTGCCTCAGACCAAAAGAACCTGGTACCAGATGGAAATCTGGACATATACAAAGGGATGAAGAACACTGGAAATGGTAGCTATATGGGTAAATATACTTATATATTTTCTTATTATTTATGTCTCTTTAAAAGATAATTTACTGTCTGAAAAAGATAATAGCAATGTAGTGTAAAGCTTATAATATTTGTAAAATATGTGACAACAATGTCAAAAGGAGAACAATGGAAGCATATTATTATAAGTGTCAACCTATAAATGAAAGGCATATGACTTGAATGTAGTCTGTGATAAGTAAAGATGTATACTATAAATCCTAAAGCAACCACTACAACAGGTTATAATAACCTAACATAGATGATAAAATGGAATTATAAAAATTATTCACATAAGTCAAAAGAAGGCAACAAAAATAAGTAAAGGAGAAAGTAAATAAAGAACAGATGGGATAAACAGAAAAGAGACAAAAAAGATGCTCGATTTAAAACTAACTGTATCAATAACTACATTAAATGTAAGAGGTCTAAATATCCCAATTAAAAGATGGAGATGGTCAGATTGGGTTAAAAAAGCAAGATTCAAATATGTTGCCCACAATAAAAACATATATAGGAGAAAACCTCTGTGACCGGTTAGTCAAAGTGTTTCCTTTTATACATAAAACCAAAAGTATGATCCATGAAAGATGAAATTGGCAAATTAGATTTCATTGAAATTAAAAATGTATGCTCTTTGAAAGCCACTGTTTAGAGAGTGAAAAGACAAGCTACCTTGGGCAGAATATATTATAAATCATAAAGTCTAATAAAGGGCTTGTATCTATAATACATAAAGAACGATCAAAACTCAAAAACAAGAAAACAAAAAAAAGATACAAAAGTGGGCAGAAGATTTGAATAGATACTTCAAAAAAGAAGATATACAAATGACAAATGAGCACATAAAAAGATGCTCAACATCACTAGTCACTAGAGAATTGCAAATTAAAACTACAATGACATACTACTACATACCTGACAGAATGAATACAATCAAAAAGCTTGAAAACAGCCTCGAGGATTTAGAGCAAATGAAACTCTCATATACTTTTGTTGAGAATGTAAAACGGGTTCGACTACTTTCAAAAACAGTTTGTCAGTTTCTTAAAAAACTAAACATACACCTAACATATGATCCATTCCTAAGTTTTCACCAAAGAGACATGGACATCCTTGTCCATACAAAGATTTGTATACAAATGTTCATAACCGCCTCATTTATCAACAGCCCAAACTAGAAACAACACAAATGTCCATCAACAGGTCACTGAATAAACAGACTGTGGTATATCCACAAATAAAATAGCACCCAGTAATAAAATCAGACCAACTACTGATGCGCCAGCATGGATAAATCTTAAAATGATATACTGAGTGAAAGAAACCAGACTAAAAAGAGTGCATACTATATGAGTCAATTTATATAAAACTCTAGAAAATGCAAACTTATCTATAGAGACAGAAAGCAGGTAAGTGGTTACACCTTGAGATGTGGGGCGGTAGTCAGCAAGGAATCAGAGGGAAGGACTACTAAAAGGTAAGAGACAACTTTTAGGGCAATATACCTGTTCATTATCTTGATTGGAGTGTTTCATGAGTGTGTGTTTCATGGGTAGTTAATTGTCTGCCTTCAATGTGCAGTCTGTTAAATGTTAGCTCTGTCTTAATAGAGCTGTGAAAAACAGTATTATTGTTCATAAGGAATTTAACATAAGGTTATTAAAATGAAACATATATACAAAATTAATTTAATGAATGAGAAGATTTACAAAGTGTTTCCCACAGAAAACATAAATAGTATAGATGAGTGGTTATCCAATTTTTGTGTGTATCAGAATCCGCCGGAGGGAGTGTTCATATGGATTGCTCAAGGTCCAATGCCCAGAGTTTCTGCTTCAGTAAGTTTGGGATGGGGCTTAAGAATTTGCATCTTCTAACTTGTTCTCAGTTAATGCTAGTGGTGCTCAGTCGTGCCAGGACCACACTTTAAGAACCCCTGCTATGCTGTTGAATCTCAGATCTGTACCTCTGAAACAAATAATGTAATATATGTTAAGAAAAAAAAAAAAAGAAGAAGAAGAGGAAGGTAGCGGGAGGGGAAGAATGAAGCGGGGGAAATCGGAGGGGTAGACGAACCATGAGAGACGATGGACTCTGAAAAACAAACTGAGGGTTCTAGAGGGGAAGGGGGGGGAGGAAGGGTTAGCCTGGTGATGGGTATTGAGGAGGGCACATTCTGCATGGAGCACTGGGTGTTATGCACAAACAATGAATCATGGAACACTACATCTAAAACTAAAGATGCAATGTATGGGGATAATATGAGAATAAAAAAATTAAAAAAAAAAAAAGAACCCCTGCTATGTATGAGAGGCTAGGACAATATAGAATAAAGAGCAAACTTAGAGAGAGAAGAAATTATAGCATTTTGGAAAAGCTTTTATTTTTCCTTAAGTTCACAATGAAATAAAACAAAATTTAAGTAAATGAAATGTTATTTTATTCTAAGATTTTTTTCCCCCTAAACGTTTGCTGTGTTCATACAGAAAATTCCAGGCTTTGGGGAGTATCTTATACAAGTTGCATTACCTTAGAGACAATCACAATCCTTTCAGACAGCAGTTAAATCTCAACCCCATGAGTAAATTTAGAATCAGACAAGGGTGTAGTCTAACTACTCAAGCCCCTGGTCCCCACTTTCTGTCCTATTTCAGCCATTCTCCTCCTACCTCCTTTTGAGAAATAGTTACTATTGTAAATTAAAAATAAAAATATTTAATATCTCTTTCTCAATCATGGGCTTTGATCCTTGCTATTCCTTTTGAATGCAACACCTTTTATCTTCCCCGTTCCCTTTCATCTGGCTAATTCTAATTAAGTCTGAGCCTAGAAATCAGCTCTTTGAAGAACTTTGTCTGGCATACTCCCACACCCAGCTTAGGCAACCCTCTGCTTCCTGAATCTCTAACTCTGTGCCTTCATCTAGAGCCTCCAAAGGCCTACTCTTGAATGTTTTCTTCTAAATCACTTGAGTATGCTCATCCCATGCCTTTCTACTTCTTAAATAATTTATTTCTCTTTAATTTAATGAAGGAGCTTTGGGGACATTCCAACTTCCCTGATCCTTTCTGATATACAGAGACTATTAGGGATAGAGAAGGAGGGGGGACAAGCATAACAAAATCTATAATCATAAAATTGGAGAGGATGGACGTGGGATGAAGTTATAAATATGCAACATACATATGCATACAAACTATTTGGGAGGATGTTAACTTCTCTAAGGATAGTAATTTCAAGTGGCACCAACCTTTAACGTAGATTGGATCGCAGGACAAATCAACTTTCCCAAATCCTACTCAGGCATTTGACATATTTATGGTCTGTTTTTATAGCTTTTGATCACAATTTCCTAGAGGCATCTGGTCCCTAAATCAACAAGTCAGTAAAAAGCAACCACAGCCCAGTCCTGTTAACAGAATTCCCCAGGAGGAGGTCAGTGCTGTTTTGGAACACATTTAAAACATTTATGAGAGCCATTTAAAATGTCTGCCCATGAATTCGGGTTACATTTAAGGAGCCTGATTGTACTTTCTCATGATTCCTGACTTCTGCTACAATAGCCCAAAACAAGGCTTATGACAAGATCAGGTGCCTTGGTATGGCCACAGACCCAAAAACAGGTTTAAAAAAATGAAATAGCAAAAATAATAAAGAAAAAAAAATCTTCCCCGAAAATTTTCATTTCAGCCAGAAGGAAGGATATGCTGAGAACACAAAGTAAAGTAGAGGACACATGGGCATTTCCCTCATGACTCACCACGCTGTTTTCACATTTCTAGGGTTTGGTATGGAATAACTGGGCTGACTTCAGCAGGAAGCATCAGGGAGGATCGGTTCACTTCAGGAGGTGCTGCTGAGGCCCAGCAACTTGGAGGAACATTCTGAGGTCTCAGGAAGGTAAGCCAATGTTTGGAATGCAGGGTGACGCTGAATAACCCCAGTCCAGCAAAGCAGCCGGCCTGGGATATGGACTCCAGCCCTCCAGATTCTACCAAACCCGCAGGGGCCAACAGCTAGGGACCATGCCCTCAAAAGCATAATGGATCCCAGCCCTCAGCACGACAGGAACTGACCTGCAAAGGCCTTTATTCTTCTGACAGAAAAATCTGATTCACAAAGGAGACTAGTACCTTTACCTCGAAGTCTTTCTGGAAGACCCATATTTGAATGACTAAGAGAAAAAAAAAAAAAGTTGGAATCTGATTAGGAAAGTTTCTTTTAAGAGGTTTCCAATAGGCTTAAATTTTTTTTTAAAGCTATGAAAAAAAAAAATATGACCAAAAAGGAATAAAGAGCACTATCCAAAGAAATTTCCTTCACAGACTGTGCAGCACCTCAGAACTTCCTTGGAAGGAAAGGACAAAGCAGCCGTTTGCTCAGCTTAGATCACTTTGACTGAGACTCATATGTTATTTTAAATGAACATTGCTCAGGTAGTTAAGCCTTAAAAATCAACCATCCTTGACAATTGTCCTTTTTTTTTTTAAATCTTACCTTAAGAGTTTCAGAAACACATTTCCACAGTATGCTGTAGTGGGAAGTAGCTAAGCTTCCTACCTGGCTTCATAGCTCGTGGGGGACTGACAGTCTTTGTTCATTTTTCCCTTTGAAAACTTTGTTACAATTAAAAAGACAAGAACATTAAAGAGGGCAGGTATTGAATGGAGCACTGGGTGTTACACGCAAACAATGAATCATGGAACACTACATCAAAAACTAATGATGTAATGTATGGTGATTAACATAACATAATAAAATAAAATTTAAAAAAAAGACAAGAACAATCAGAGAACATTTTAAAAGCAAACAGGGTATGACTGCTTGAGCAGTTGGAACAACACAAAATTCCACGCCTATTAACTATATAATCCAATAGAACATTTAATTTTAAAGATTTAGCAGCTTTTACATCCATACATAATATAACATACTTTTTTTTTTTACTTTGTAAAAGTTCCAGAGTCTTAACACCTTATATTAATGCCAACAAAATGCTTAAGGAAAGATCATCCCAGAGAAGACATGACATTTTGCAGAGCCTTCAGTTTATCTTTAGAAAGTGCAATTATAAACCATGCTTGAATTGAGCTGCCCAGATATTTGTGTTAACACAGAAATTCCGTTACCATTAGTTCTTGCTCAGTAAATGCAAATATTATGAACATGCTGTTCAACAGCATGTCATCTCTACAGCTTTTATGAACAGTAATATTGTCAAACATGTAATAAGTAATAACATATTTAGTAATAAACATATTTACTCAATGGGCCTCCATACAAGCTATGTGTACATACATACACACACATTATATTAGACAGCCTATTAAGTGGCCACAGTTTCAGTGCTCATGTACCTTATATATGCACACTCCTTTTATATTGTGCAACTTTAATAACATAATGATGCATGTTATTTAAATATGTATCTTTATCAATATTGAAATGTATATTTCTTAGAGGAAAGCAGCAAGGATACATATTAGTTTCTACCGAAGGTCTGCCTTAAGCTTCCCTAGGACAGCCATACTGAAATCACATAGACTATCTCTCCAATGTAGTGTGTGTGCATGGAATATATGTTATCTTCTATTATATATATATATATATATATATATATATTCCATGATATATTCATCTTCTAACAGGGCTTAAGGCAGTCCCTATTTATTCCCCCCACATGGCTTTTCTTACAGCCTTCAAATTCTGGCATCTGTGATTAAATTCCCTTTCATTCTTGGATGTGGGTTTTCAAACTTAAAAAAGAGAGTATAAAGCGATCTTCCCTCCTTTTTTTTTCTGCCACATAGACATTTTTCTAACTTTAAATATTTTAAATTTCCCTAATTACAAGTTTCTGTCATTTTCTTCATCAGTGTTCAAACAGTGAAATGAGAAAGAGATATATTTGGTTTTAAGAAATAAAATGATAAAAGTTTGTAAATACTGATGCTCTTCTTCAAGGGCCTTCAAACATTGTGCTTACATTTGTATGTCGTATTTATGTGGATATGGTCTCAGGAAGGGCATCAGCTGCCAGAATACCTAGTCTCACATTTGCATATGGAGGAACTGAGGCATAAAGTGACATCACTGTCCAACAACTCACTAAGACTGTATCTGCACACACAAACGATAAAGAGGGACACAGAATAATATGAGATCACTCTTTTTAAAAACTCTCCTTTTGCTTTAGTGATATTTTTCTAACCTTTCATTTTTACACACAGCCAAATTCTCTGCCAAAATTGGAACATCAATTCAAATATCATTACCTTAAATTTACAATAATTTTTATGGCTTTAGCAGAATTTTGCCTTCATATATCTATGAAGAAAAATTTCTCTATGTAAATTAACAGCAAAACAAATTTGCATAGGCGATGTTTAGCTGTATAAGATAAAATAGCTTTATGAGCCACTGCAAATTTAGAAGCAACCCTTTTACTACAAAAAATTGATAAGTAAATCATTCCTAAATTTATTTTTTAAAAATGGCTCTAAGTACCTCTATTAGCGTGCTTTGTGAATCAAATCTAAATTCTGTTTGAGTTAATTATATTTCTTGTCTGTCTCCCTATTCTTCCCCCACTTTACTGTAATTGCCATGGTGGCAGGAATTTTTTTCTTTGCAGTATAAAAGATTTTTAATTTGGGGGCACCTGGGTGGCTCAGTCAGTTGAGCATCCACCTCTTGGTTTCAGCTCAGGTCATGATCTCAGGGTCATGAGATGAGCCCCGCTTGAGATTCTCCCCACTGCTCTCTCTCTCTGAAATAAATATATAAATCTTTAAAAAAAATTTTTTTAATTTTATTTTCTAAATTATACAATACAATAAAATCAACATTTATTTTGATTTATCCTATGAATTGTAGCATATGAATAGATTCATGTAATTACCACAAGAATCAGGATACAACACAATTCCATTAATGCCCCAAATTCCCTCTGGAGTTTTCTTCTTCCTTTGTAGTCAAACTGCCCTTCATGCCTAACTCCTGGCAACCACTGATCTGTCTCCAACAGTACAATTTTGTCTTTTTGTGAATGTCACATAAATAGCATCATAGAATATGTAACCTTTTGAGACTGGCTTCTTTCATTCAGCATGAAGATTCATCCAAATTGTTTTGTGTATCAATGGTTTCTTCTTTTAATGCTGAGTAGTGTTCCATTGCATGGATGTACCACAGTTTGTTAATCCATGCGTCCAGGAAGAACATTTGGATTGTTTCTAGTTTGGGACAATTATGAATAGAGCTGCCATAAAAAGTCATGTACAGGTTTCTGTGTGAACATAAGCTTACATTTCTCTACATTTAAAACCCAGGAGTGGGATTTCCTCTTCATATGATAGGTATAAGTTTAGCTTTATAAAAAGCTGCCAGATTGTTTTCCAAAGTGGCTATATCATTTTGCATTGCTACCAACAATGTATGCAAGTTCCAACTGTTCCACATACTCATAAATACTTAGTATTATCAAGCTTAAAAATTCACCATTCTAGTATGTGTGTTAGCGGATCTTATCAAAGTTTTAAAATGTATTTCTCTAATGACTAACGATGTAGGACATCTTTTCATATGCTTTTATGCATTCTGTACATTCTCTTAAGTGAAGGGTCTGCTTAAGTCTTTTGCCCATTTTAAAATTTGGTTGCTACCACACTGCTAAATTTTCAGAGTTCTTTATTTACTCTTGACCCAAGAGCTTTGTCAGGTATGTGCTTTGCAAAAAAATTTTCTTCCCAGTATGGAACTTGTCTTTTCTTGTTCTTAACAGTGGGAGAGCAAAAGTTATAAATTTTGATGAAGACCAATTTACCATTTTTTAATGTGGATTATATACTTTTGGTGCCATGCCTACGCCTAACCCCTAATCATGAAGGTTTTCTCCCATGTTCTCTTTTAAAAGTTGTATAGTTTTGGGTGCCTGGGTGGCTCAGTTGGTTAAGCGACTGCCTTCGGCTCAGGTCATGATCCTGGAGTCCCGGGATCGAGTCCCGCATCGGGCTCCCTGCTCGGCGGGGAGTCTGCTTCGTCCTCTGACCCTATCCCCTCTCATGTGTTCTCTCTCTCTCATTCTCTCTCTCTCAAATAAATAAATAAAATCTTTAAAAAAATAAAAAATAAAAAATAAATAAAAGTTGTATAGTTTTATATTTTGGTCAATTTTGAGGTTTGTTTGTTTGTTTGTATAATGCACAAGGGTTAGGTCAAGGCTCATTTTTTTCGCATACTGATGTCGAGTTGTTCTAACACCATTTGCTGAAAAGACCAAATTGCTTTGGTACCACTGTCAGAATCCACTAGCCACATTTGCATGGGTCTATCTGTAGATTCTCTGTTGTGATCCACTGATGATTGTCTATTCCTTTGCCAATACCAGACTGTCTTGATTAGTGTAGATACAGATAGGCAGTGAGCCTTAAAATCAGGAACTGTGAGTCCTGTAAGTTTATTCTTTTCAAAATTGTTTTATCTATGGTAGTTCTTTTGCCTTTCTGTAAAATCTTGAAAATATCTGTATCTATAACAAATCCTGCTGGGAATTTTACTGAAACTTCATTAAATCTATTGATCAGACTGGTGAGAATCAGCATCTTTACTGTTTTTTCTCTTCTGATTCAGGAACTCGATGTATCTTTGAATTTATTTAGGTCATTGATTTCTTCTACCACTATTTGTAGTTTTCAGCATACGGATCTTGTAAAAATTTTGTTAGGTTCATATCTATGCATTCATTTTTGGAATTATTTTAATTATTTTTAATTTTTAAAGTTCAGGTTTCAATTATACCTTGCTAATATATAGAAATGTAATGATTGCTGCACGTTGATCTTGTGTCTTGCAAACTTGCTAAATTCACTTTTATCTATAGGTAATTTCCTGGGGATTTTCTACATAAATAATAATAATTTTGACTTAAAGAGACAGTTTTCTTTCTTTCCAATGTGCATGTCTTTTTTTTTTTGTTTCATGACAATGCTTCTCTGGCTAGGACCTCTACTACAATGTTGAATAGGAGTTTTATAAGTGTTCTTGTGTTCTTAGAATCTGTTCTTGATCTTGGGGGAAAAGCATTTAGTCTTTCACCATTAACTCTATGAGCTGTGGCTATTTTGTAGGTGGCCTTTATCAGGTTGACTAAATTTCCTCCTATACCTACCTTGCAGGGAATTTTTATCATGAATCCGTATTAAATGTTAGCAAATTTTTTTCTGTACCAATTGATATGAATCTGTGTTTTTTCTTTAGACCATTAATATGGTGGATTTAACCAATTGATTTTCTAATATTGAACCAGCCTTGCAATTTCAGAATAAATCCTGCTTTGTATGTTCTTTTTAGATCTTAAAATAGTTTTGATTTGTTAATAATTGAGAATTTTCGTATCTGTGGTCATGAGGAATATTGGTTTACGATTCTCTTCTTCTTCTTCTTCCTCGTCCTCTTCTTCTCCTCGTCCTCCTCCCCCTCCCCTTGCCTTCCTCCTCCTTACTATCTTTGGTTTTGGTATCGGTGTTACTCTTCTGACCCCATAAAATGAGTTAGAAAGTGTTCTGTTGTCTATTTTCCCAAGATTTTGTAAAATTGGCATTATTTATTCTTTACTTGTCTGGGCCTAGAGATTTCTTTTTCAGGGGGTTTTTAAGAGGAATCAGATTTCCTTAACAGGTACAGGAGTGTTTAGGTAACCTGAATTATCTTTAAGTGAGTCTTAGTCATTCATGGTTTTCAAGTAATTTGTCCATTTCATCTACATTGTCAAATTTCTATGCATTGAATTGTTCATACTATTCCCTTATTATCCTTTCAATGGTTGTAGGGTCTATAGTGATATCCCCTATTTCAGTGCTGATAATTGATAATTTGTGTGTTTGGGTTTTTTTTTTCTTTGCCAGAAACTTATCCATTTTATTGATCTTTTTAAAGAATCAGCTTTTGTTTTTATTGATTTTTCTGTATGGTTTTTAAGTTTATTAATTACTGTTCATTTTTATTATTCTCTTCATTCTGCTTCTTTGGGTTTATTTTGCTCTTCTTTTTCTAGCTTATAAGGTAGAAACCTGGAGTGCTGATCTTTCTTCCTTTCTAATATAAGGATATAATGCCATACATTTCCCTGCAAGCACTGCCTTAGTTATATTACACACACTGTGATATGCATATTTTCATTTTCATTGAGTTCAAAATATTTTCTAATTTTCCTAAGACTTCCTCTTTCACCATGGATTATTTATAAATGAATTGTTTAATATTCAAATTTGGATATTTCCCATTATTCCTATTATTAATTAATACATTAATTCTTCATATCCAGAGAACATATTTTGTATTATTTTAATTCTTTAAAAATTTTTAAATTGATTTTATAACCCAGGATATGGTCTATCTTGATGAATGTTCCATATTCCCTTGGAAAGAATAGGTATTCTATTGTTATTGGGTGGAATATTCTAAAATATGTTAATTAGATCCAACTGGTTAATGGTGCTGTTTAATTTTTCCATAATCTTGATGATTTTCTATTACATCATAAAGAGAGGAATAGTGACATCTCCAACTGTAATTGGATTTATCCATTTCTCCTCTCAGTTATTGGTTTTTATTTCATGTATTTCGAAGCTTAGTTTTTAAGGTCACACACATTTAGAACTATTACATCTTCCTGATGAATTGACCCCTTTATCATTACGTAATGTACCTCTTTATTTCTGATTCTACTCTTTTTGGTTTGTGAATTTTTTCTTTTTTTCTTTTTTCTTTCTTCCTTTTAAAAATTTTTTTGGCTCTGAAGTCTATTTTACCACATTAACATAGTTGCTCCAGCTTTCTTTTGATTAGTATTTACATAAAACACCTTTTTCTATCCTTTTACTTTTAATCTACATGTATCATATTAGAAGGGAGTTTCTTATGGACAGTATAGAGTTGGGTCCTCTTTTATTTCTTTTTGATAATCTTTATTTATTGCATTTAGACCATTTATATCTAGTATATTGATACATTTAGATTTATAGCTGCCAACTTATTTTTTGTTTTCTATTAGTTCTCTAAGTTATTCAGTTGTCAGTTTTTTCCCCCTTTTTTTAAGATTTTACTTTTAAGTAATCTCTACACCCAACATGGGGCTTGAACTCACAACCCCAAGAACAAGAGTCACAAGCTGCACCAACTAAGCCAGCCAGACACCCCTCAGTTCTCAGTTTCTAAGGAGAAATCTGAGTTACTTAAACATTTTTTGGATTCTATTTTATCAGTTGTGGTTTTTTTTTTTTCTAAAGATTTTATTTATTTATTTGACAGAGAGAGAGACAGTGAGAGAGGAAACATGAGCAGGGGGAGTGGGAGAGGGAGAAGCAGGCTTCCCGCAGAGCAGGGAGCCCTATGTGGGGCTGGATCCCAGGACCCCGGGATCATGAGCTGAGCCAAAGGCAGATGCTTAATGACTGAGCCGCCCTGATCAGTTGTGTTTTTTAGGATCTCTTGTATAGTTTTGCAGTGGTTACTCTAGGGAGTGTAAGATATATCCTTCACTTTTCAAAGTCTACTTCCAAAGATATATCCTTCACTTTTCAATTCTACCACTTCAAGGGGAATGTGAAAACCTCTACCATCTTAGAGTTCCCTTTATCTTTCTCCTTTATGTTATAGTTACAGAACTCATGAGAAGAACAGTCTACAATTTGTACCCAAATATTTACTGTTTCTTTTGCTCTTCTTTCATTCTTGATGTTTCAAGTTTCCTTCTGGCATTATTTTCCTCCTATCTGAATAACTTCCTTTAGAAATTCTTTTAGAGGGAAGCCTGGGTGACTCAGTCGGTTAAGTGGCTGCCTTCAGCTCAGGTCATGATCCCAGGGTCCTGGGATCAAGTCCCACATCGGGCTCCTTGCTCAGCAGGGAGCCTGCTTCTCCCTCTGCCTGCTCTGCCTGCCACTCCCCTGCTTGTGCTCTCTCTCTCTCTGACAAATAAATAAAATCTTAAAAAAAAAAATTTTTTTTAAGAAATTCTTTTAGAGCTGGCAACAAATTCTTAGTTCTTCCTCATCTGAGAATGTCTTTATTTCACCTTCATTTCTGAGCAGTATTTTTGCTGGATATAGAATTCTGGGATGGCAGTTCTTTTCAGTAATGTTGTGCCACTTCCTTCTGCCCTCTGTGGTTTTTTTTAATGAGAAATCCATAGTCAGTCAAATTGTTGTTTTCCTATAGGACATGCATACTTTATCCTCTGGCCACTTTCAAGAACTTTTGTGCATTTATTTTTTTATAGCATTTTAATATGAGGTATGTGAAGATGGATTTCTTTGAGTTTATCCTGTTTGGTTTTCACTGAACTTCTTGAATCTATAGGTTATTTTCTTTCTCCCCATGAGGTAAGGTCTTGGCCCTTATTTATTAAAAAAAAAAAAATTAGCACTACATTCTTTCTTTTCTTTTTTTTAATTTTTTTTAAAGATTTTATTTATTTGACAGAGAGAGACACAGTGAGAGAGGTTCGGAACACAAGCAAGGGGAGTGGGAGAGGGAGAAGCAGGCTTTCCGCAGAGCAGGGAGCCTGATGCGGGGCTCGATCCCAGGACCCTGAGATCATGACCTGAGCTGAAGGCAGACGCTTAACGGCTGAGCCACCCAGGCGCCCACATTCTTTCTTTTCTCCTTGTAGAACTTTAATGGCACAAATGTTAGGGGGTTTTGTTGTTCTTGTTGTCTCCCCCCCAATAATCCACCCCCCCAGATCTTTGAATTTCTGTTTATTTTTCCTCCAGTCTTTTATCTTCTCTATCAGGTTCGATCATTTCTACTGACATATTTTAATATTTACTGACTCCTTTGTTTTTCATTTCCCTTATGCTATTGAACTGATCCAGTAAGATTTTTATTGTGGTTATTGTATTTTCTGGTTCTAAAATTCCACTTTGATTCTCCTGTTTCTTTATTTGTTGGGATTTTTTTATTTTATCATTTGTTTCAAGAGTGTTCATGATTGCTTGTTGAAGTGGTTTTTAAAACCGTCTATAAAAGTCTTTGTCAGATAATTTCAACATCTGTATCTTCTCATCACTGGCATCTGTTGATTATGTATTCAGTGGAGGTTGAGATTTTCGTTTTTTCTAAATGGTAACTAATTTTGGATGGTGTCTTGGACATTTTTACTGTTATCTTATGAGACTATGTATCTGGTTTAAATCCTGAGGACAAAATGAAATGTTTGTTTTAGCAGGTAATCAAACCAGGGAGGTTCATCCCACAAGTTCCAATTCATCTTCTGTGGGCTATGGTTCTAATGTTAGGTCAGTTTTCAAAGCTTTTGTGGTGCTCTTCAGATTTTCCCTATGTGTGTGCCACCCAGTGGCCAGAATGGACACAGGCAGTGGTTTATCTGTTTAATTCTCAAAGTTTTGGTATAATAAATTAGAATCAGATCTGTGTATGTCAGTTCAGGGGTGAGCCCAGGAGCATAAACACCTTTGTGGGGTCATTTCCCCAAGGCCTTAACCCGCTGCAT
The DNA here is from genome assembly GCF_002201575.2 of Neomonachus schauinslandi. NCBI lineage: Eukaryota > Metazoa > Chordata > Mammalia > Carnivora > Phocidae > Neomonachus > Neomonachus schauinslandi. The sequence continues at coordinate 14,510,855 of NC_058408.1, read as the reverse complement.
TATCCCTGGTATCTTCTATTTTCTTGGGTTCCGATTTTCACCTCTCCACCCGTAAACTGGGGGCTTTAGTTACTTTACTCGGCAGCCAAGTACTACAAGAACAGAGGGAGAGAGAAAAGCAATGTGCAGGTATTCCACCCTGCTGGGACCACAGCCCCACTAATATGACAAGAAGGCTCTGTGTTCTCAGATGTTTGGCTCCTGCTGCCATCACTGTCGATGCTACCATGAAAACTGTGTGGGGCCTGCATGCAAGAAAATAGAGAAAAGAAAGGGAAAAAAAAAAAAAACCCTTCTCTCTACCTTTACCACTCCTCAAGCTGAACTAGAGGATTTCTCTTGACGCTCTCTCTGTCTGAGCTATGGTACCCACTTCTGGATTTCAACTCCAGTAAGATCAGGCCAGGAGAGACAAGAAGGGAAACAATGGTAAACTCACTACCAATTTAGGAGTACTTCCAGTTTTGATCTTCTCCAATCCACCTGCTATTATTTACTTTTTGGTATCCTCGCATAGTGCCTCCCTGGATTCTGTCCAAGTGTTATAGCTGAATTCAGTGGGAGACACAGGGCCAGTTGTATTTACTCCATTTTATCCATAACCAAAACTCAGTTAAAATTTTTTTAAGTTGTGAAATGAATGTATCAGACACAAAAATATAAAACATGTAAGGTTTGAAGAATAATATAATAAATACCATGTACCCCCACCTAAGTTAAAGCCTAAAAGATACACTAACTAGTCCCTTAGAATTCCACTGTGTACCCTTCCCATGCTTACCCTCCTTCCTCCTACATAGAGGTAATCAGTAATTTGATCTTAGAGGCAATCATTCTCTTGCATCTCTTCATAGTTTTACCACTTAAGTATATAACCCTGAACAATATACTGCTTAATTTTCATTTTCCACATTTAGTACTAGCTTTTCAATTAAAGTATAACATATGTGTAATGAAATACACAGATCATATACATACAAAACTTGATTAATTATCCCAAAAAGAACACACTTTTTAACTATCACCTGATCTACATATAAAACATCATTACACCCCAGAGGCCCCTCAGACCTCTCCAAATCATTATCTCTACCTCCTCCCCATAGGCAACCATTCTCCTGCCTTCTAATATCTCAGATTACTTTTATCTGTTTTGAACTTTATATGAACAGAACCATACAAAATACACGTTTTATGTCTAGCTTCTTCTCCTTGATATTATATTTATGAGATCTAGCCATGTTGCACATAGAACTAGTGGTATAATTTCATTGCCATGTGGTATTCTTTTATATTAATACTATATTTATTTATACTCATTCATTTCTTCATTCTCTTAATGGACATATGGGTTCTTCCCTTGTTTTTTGTTTTGTTTTTGTTATAAATAATGTCATTTTTGTTGGGTATTTTCCTGGAAGCGGAATTGCTTGGGTCAGAGGCTATGCATACATTCAGCATTAGTAGATATTACAGTTTTCCAGAGTGGTTTTTAACAATCTACACTCCCAATAGCAGATATGAGCACTCTCATTGAGAAGGCAGGCATTTTTTTGATAGAGAAACAGCCACTTTTAGAAAGAAATGCCCTCATCTAGAATGGCATTAGGAAAAAAAAAATGAAAAACTAGAATCACAATGCTCCCTAGATTTAAACCTGGGTCTTTAGTATCATGACTAATGTAGTCAATGGAAGATACCTCTCTAAATTGATAAAACTACAAGAATAGAATAAGGGAAGCTTTAAAATATGAAAATAAGGGGTGCCTGGGTGGCTCAGTCATTAAGGGTCTGCCTTCAGCTCAGGCCATGATCCCAGGGTCCTGGGATCGAGCCCCACATCGGGCTCCCTGCCAGGCCAGAAGCCTGCTTCTCCCTCTCCCACTCTCCCTGCTTGTGTTCCCTCTAGCTCCGTGTCTCTCTCTGTCAAATAAATAAATAAAATCTTTAAATTAAAAAAAAAATTAAATATGAAAATGAAAGTATATATCTACTAAAACAGCATAATTCTGGATTATCATACACAGAGATTAAAATATCATTTTTAATAAGATTTTTTTTTACTCTAAGGGCTCCACATAGTAATTAAACAATTTGAAGAGCTCTTGATAGTTCTTAAATTGTAGCTACTACTAATATTTTTGAAAAGTTTTATATAACAAAGAACCAAATACATGAAGTTTTGAGCTACCTTTCATTACCGACCCATATTCTGCAGGAAATACATGGGACTGCCTGGGGAATGTTTTGAAAATGGCAAAAGGCCCTACCTGCCAAAACAAGAATCCACCACAAGCCTGTTGTAATGTCAGAAATTCCCACTATTATCTCCATTTCCATTAAAGACAAGTTAATCAATACATATAGAAATATGTATTTTACTAACACAGGAAATCTACTTTTCATTAATTTTTTCTAAGCCATAGTATCATCTCCATCATCCCTTCTTTGTCACAGGGATGAGTGATTCTTAATGCTGAGGCCCTTGTGTACCTGCATCCTATGTGTTTGGTAACGAGTCACTGGAAATTGTGGGGTGGTTGATCATGGCCAGTATTATTCACAGCAGCCAGAGAACCAACTGTTAGGTCATGAAATAACTGATCTGAAGCAGATTTAACCACCATCATGTCATAATGCTGCTCTCCACTGAGCTGCCTGTAGTCAAGTCCCATGTTCAACATGAAACAATATGCAGGCTAAAGGCTCTACACATTTTAATAGAGTTATACTGAACAAAACCAAATCCATAGCGTCAATGATGAAGAACAGCATTTTTCAAACGCTTCTCAGTAATCTGAGGATCTCTGCGCCAATATATATATAGAATGTATGACATATGAATTAGTACAAGAGCAAACAAAAATAACAATGTAAAACAGTATTTGACCTGGGGCACCTGGGTGGCTCAGTCGGTTAAGCGTCTGCCTTCGGTTCAAGTCATGATCTCAGGGTCCTGGGATGGAGCCCTGCATCAGGCTCCCTGCCCAGGGGGATGTCTGCTTCTCCCTCTCCTTCTGCACTCCCCCCAGCTCATGTTCTCTCTCTCTCTCTCAAATAAATAAATAAAATCTATAAAAACAAAACCATACTTGACCTAATGGAAACCTTAATCTAGTAGAAAAACAATACATGAATACTCTGTACAGATCCCTATAATTGTATTTACTACATTTCTTTATAATTACTATGTGCTGTCTCCACCATATTCACCATACTGTGATGGGCATGGAGCCTGATGGGGGCTCGATCTCACGGCCCTGAGATCATGACCTGAGCCGACATGAAAAGTTGGACACTTAACTCACTGAGCCACCCAGGTGCCCCCGTCTCATGTTTTATATGTTTCTATTTCTTATGCCCCTACAGCAAAACTGCAAGTATTTTCATTCATATATGTTATGTATTCTTGAAAAGTAGGCATTGTTATTTTTGGTGTATATGTTTTTAAAATATGTAAAAATGGTATCATGTTACATAATTTATTCTGTTTCCTTACTTTTTTCACTCAGCACTGTTTGACAGACCCATCCACATTGCTGTGAGCACACCCAGACCACTGCTGTACGGTGCTTCAAGGTATAAACCCACCACATTTTACCTATCTCGTCTTCTTGTGACTGACACTCCAGCTCCTTGCCACCACAAATAATACTGTAATAAATACTTTTGCATATATGTCATTATGAACAAAGTAAGAAGTTCTTTGAGAGGTATCCCAGGAACAAAATTGCTACATGGTTTTAGAGCACGTGGTATGGTTATACCAGCCTATCAACACGAACTGTGAGAAGTCCCAAATATCACTTCCTTGACAAAACTTGGCATTATACAATTCCAGTTTCTAGCTTATCTAATTCATGTTGTTGGAATTTGGACTTCTCTTATTTTTTTTTAAGTAGGCTCCATACCCAGCATGGAGCCCAACATGGGGCTTGAACTCACAACCCTGAGATGGAGACCTGAGCTGAAATCAAGAGTTCAACACTTAACTGACTGAGCCACCCAGGCGCCCCTCTCTTATTCTTAATGAGTTTGAGTACTTCTAACTATGCTTGCTAGCTCTTTGGGTTTCCTCTTCTATAAACTGCCTGATCACATCTGTTGCCTATCTCTTTAATTGGGATTGCTCTATTTTAATATTCTTGGTTTTTTAAATTATTTTATTTATGTATTTGAGAGAGAGAGACAGAGAGTGAGAGAGAGCAGGAGCGGGAAGGAGAGGGAGAAGCCAGGGAGCCTGACGCAGAGCTCGATCTCAGAACACTGGGATCATGACCTGAGCTGAATTGAAGGCAGCCGCTTAACCAACTAAGCCGCCCAGGCAACCCTTAATATTCTTCTGAATTTGCAGTTCTTTTTAGAGCCTAGATATTAATCCCTCATCATGTCAAACACCATAAATAATTATTTTGTTCTATTAACTGAGTATGAATTATATTTATGGTTTCTTTTTTATGGAACATAAATTTTTACATTTAATATAAATAAGTTAATCTGTTTTTGTCTTAATTTATCCTTTTGAGGTTTTAAAACAAAATTTTCTATCTCTAGATCATGAAGATACTCTGCATTTTCTTCTAGTATTTTTATAGTTTTACCTTCCACATTTATCTCTGTAATACATCTAGAGATTATCTTTGTAAAGGGTTTAGGAAGAGATTCAGCTTTATATTTCTCTATGTAGTAAGCATTTTCTAAAAGCCACATAAAATACAATCTGTCCAGGGCACCTGGGTGGCTCAGTCGGTTAAGCGTCTGCCTTCAGCTCAGGTCATGATCCCAGGGTCTTGGGATCGAGCCCCGCATCAGGCTCCTTGCTCAGCGGGCAGCCTGCTTCTCCCTCTCCCACTCCCCCTGCTTGTGTTCCCTCTTTCACTGTCTCTCTCTCTGTCAAATAAATAAATTAAAAAAATCTTAAAAAAAAATACAATCTGTCCTTTCCCCATTAATATTTTGCTGCCACTCTTAATAAATTTTGTTTTCACAATTTGTTTCTCTGTGTTTTTGTCCTGTACTGTGGTCTCTTATCTGTTTGAAATATTCAAAATAAGTTGTTGAATGAACAAATTTTCATTTTACAAAACTGTAATTTTATAATACTATGGAAAATTCCACAAAAGTATAGATTTTACAAAAGTATGGGTTATATTTTACAAAAGTATGGCTATTATAATTTTATAAAATTATGAATAAAGTTCTAGGAGATTTTTATTCATCCATGGAAATTTTGGATTTGCTTAACTTATTTATCCTGTATTTCCTATAATACAGCATCATACCTGGGACAAAACTGGCCATGCAATACATTTCTGAATAAAGAAATTATTAAAATATAACTGTATAGACATACAGAAAAAGTGTTAGTTGAGCATAAAGGACAAAGACCAAACATGGAATGAAAGAAACTGAATTTTACCAACACTTTTGGCTTAAGTACAAAGAGTTCAGTTCTAAAGGCAAATAGGTGAACACAGAGCCACTGGAATATAGACCATTTATATAATTTTTCAGCAAATCTGCTTGGCCATCTGTCTTTGTCTCTAAATAACTTGGAGTTCAAGAGTTTACAGGGAGTTGCACGCAAGCTCAACTTTTTGGTAAATGGTTATGGAGCACTGAGCTCACGCTCCAAATTAACAAACACACAAAACAGTGTTGACTTCCTGCAATTGCCATGACAATCTCTGATTACGGGTATTATTATCCCCAGAAGAAGGTTCACGGAAATTCTCATCCCCTGCTAGGCTGGCCCAGTTTTATAAAGTGAAAATCTGGTTGGCTTACTCTACAGGAGGAAAAAAAAGGGGGGGAGCTGTGTAAAAACCAGCAGCTGCTATGAAGCCACATTAATGCAGACACAGCAGAGTGAAGACAGAATGTCCCTTTCGCTGTTTTGTTTCTCCTTTGTTTCTCTCTCCCTGGCTGTTAGTGACAGTATCACTAGAGAGTTAATGGAAGCACCGTCATGGAATTTTCTCAACAACAAAATGGTTACCCTCTGTAATTACCTTGATCCCAATGCAGTTCTCCTTCCAAAGCAGGAGAATTTAGTAGCAATCTTTCTCTCCTGAAATTCATCCCCATCTCCCAGTGCCCTTTTCCAAGACAGCTACCCTCGCATTACATTTAAATTGGCAAAGCATCTGAGTGGCACCAGTGAAATCAAGTAAGATATCATTATTTAGGATTTTGCGAATTCTGAATTAGTGACTTGTATAGACAGTGATCTGTCTGAAATTACTCTCTATTAATGACGTATTTATATCTACGAATCGTTGTAAATAACAACCTACTTAGAAAAGGATAAACTGTTTTCATGCACCTTAAATATTGTGGGTGCACCCATTAATATTTAGAAGGCTGATACAGGAGTGCCAGAGGCAACCGCAAAGATAAGTTCATCCAACATTTATCTTACAGATGAGGAACTAAAACTCAGAAAGGAGAAGAGACTCGATGTGATTTTTAAGACAGCTACTTAAAGACTTTCACTAAACAAGTTTCCATTGGCTTAATTCAAATGTAGTTCCAAAACTGCATTCACAATTTTCTAACACACTTATTAATGTTTTACTTGACTTTAATCAGGCAAATGCTTCTAACTTTAGTAGTATATTTCTAACACCGATTATCATTTGCTCTTTCCTCTCTGTTTATCTTAGGACATAATTTGACACACTGATTTAAAATCCTGTGACAGTAAAAACTAGATATGGTGGAAAAGTATACTATTAAGGAGTATGAGGTATGAATCCACAATCAAGGGAAAATTAGAATTCTCAAATACACTCTCATTTATATTAAAAGTATTCAATATAAAGACTAACTATTCTGCAAAGATTAAAAGCATTGCTGATCCATTATTACTGAGCCCACACTAGGATAATTATTACCTTTTAATATGTTTTCTTTCTACCTTAAAACAATTGAACCTACAGATAAAAAAAAATAAGTATTAATTGAAGCTGAGGTCGTTCTGCAGTGAGCCACAGGGAAAATCCCTAAAATACAACATGAAAGAAAAGACAAAGCATAAATTAAACTAGCAACATTCAAATGTTGCTATTTTCATGTCTATAAATGCTTCTTATAATGAGTATGAACAAATGTTATCAGAGGAAATCTTGGTAAAAATTATTTGGAGTGAACCAGTTCCTAAAAACCCTTAATTTTCTCAACACATTCCATAATTTTCTTACCAAAGAAGGGTGCTCTCCAGATATATAAAGACTATAGAAAACAGATGCAGGTTATCCCCAACACAGTTGCAAAGCTTGATAGCATGTCAAATACAGCATCCTCATCTGAAGAAGTTAGCTGCAATTAATAAGTATCATTAGCACTGGAAAGTCATTTTCAAAGATATTAACAGATGTAGGCTACCTCTCCTCTGCCCGTGAATCGCCATACAACTTGCTCAGGCCCTAATACTAATATTAAGGGGAAGGGAGTAGGAACTAGGCGTTAGAAGGGAAAAAGAGAACAGTAACCGCATTAAAAGAGGGGTAAAAACAAATCAAGACTCCCCCAAATTTCCTTATGTGTTAGGGTCCCCAACATTATTATAAGCCCTTCTGTGCTACCACCTTCCCCTCTACCAAAAAAAAAAAAAAAAGTAGAAATTAATTTTGCCACCTAGGTCAAGTAAAAGGATACCTGACCCTAATTCTAATCTCATGTTAAGAGAGCCAGATGTGTACAGAAGCATAGGGAAAGGGGAGAAAAAGTTATGGACACGTTCAAACAAACGTTTCAAGGGGAATGAAGATTTATTACAGAAATCTAATAGGAAAAATGTGTTGTGAACCATCTGGTAAGTGACTTATATAGCCCCATACATTAGCATCTGTTGTCATGTTTTCAAAGTACAGAATTCCAAAACTGTCCTGATGAGTCTTCTGAATGCAATGAGTTTGCAGCACTGAATTGGGGAAGGGGGGTTGGAATCCTAAAGAAAAGGCTTGGACTTGGCCACCAAATAATATTCTGTATGGTGTTTTAGAGGTTAACAAGAACACCTCCATATCATAGCCTCATTCAGCCCTTACAACCTTCTTATGGGATTGTGGGCACTATGACGATAATCTCCATTTAACAGAGGAGGTAACTGAGATTCAGAGGGTTTCAGTAACTTTCCCACGATTGCTTGGAAAATGGTGGCATAGTCAGGACCCTGTACTATCTATTCCTTGATCTCCTTACTTCCTTAGGCTGCCTGTAGGCTGTGAATCAGAACGCAAGCCTTGTTGGCTATCAGATCATCCACCATCTTTTGGCTTACCAGACTGCTCATGAACTAGGTGTAAGCTTTCGAGAGGAGGAGCTAAGGGTTCTGAGAGCCAGGCAAAGGGCCTTCACTGGCAGAAGAGTGCTGAAAGCTTGCTGAATGAATTATTCTAGAAAGGAATGCCAAGCAATTCTCAATACCTCAAATATACTCAGCAATGTGGTAGGTGCTGGAATAAACAAAATACAGGGTTTTGTCCCAATAAGGCTAACAAAATGGAAAGAGCCAGTAACTAGAACTAAACGGTTTGACTGAAAGTACAAGTACTAGAGTAGCCAAGGATGGCTCACAAAAGTTAGGATTTCAGTCATGCCTGGAAATAATTAACTTATTAACGGTAGAGGGACACCTGGGTGGCTCAGTCGGTTAAGCGACTGCCTTCGGCTCAGGTCATGATCCCAGAGTCCCGGGCTTGAGCCCCGCATTGGGCTCCCAGGTCCGCGGGGAGCCTGCTTCCCCCTCTGCCTGCCGCTCCCCCTGCTTGTGCTCTCTCTCTCTCTCTCTGGCAAATAAATAAAAAATCTTAAAAAAAAAAACGGTAGAGAAAATGGGGCAAAATGGGAAATAGGCCTTAAAAGACAAAGCAGGAACAAAATAACAGCATTTCTTAAAGTAACAATAAAAATGACATCGGTAACATTGGGAAGGTATTTGTGCTACACTTAATTTCTAAGATTACATAATAGGACATGTAAGCATTTTCACACTGTCAGCTTTCGAAGAGTCCCAGAGGCAAAATATGTACTAATATTTTTACTACTTTTTAAGAGTCACAGTTTTGAAATCATTGCCTTGATAAAAATAATACTATCCAAAAGCAAATAAGTCTGTATCGACTGAGATCTACCTCTTTTCCTACTTCAGCGCTACATAGAAAACCAACAACACGCTAAGGCACTTGCAAACCCACATGCAGACAGGGTCCATCGTCTGAAGGAGAGCTTGTTTCTGAGATGCACCGCTCAATGTGAGGGTCATGACACGCTTGCTTAACGTTAAAAGTTCAAATACGCAGGTTACAGAAAGGAGGTCAGTGGCTTTGAAGCTTGAACTTAACCCCGCAAAGTGGACGAAGGGGGAAGCTCAATGGCGGTCATATTTGGGCTCTTTAGAATCAGGCATGTCTTCCTGCTCCAATATGAGGTCCCTGTAGTATAAGACTTCGTCAAAGGCAAGTAGAACAATTAATTAGCTGCTTCTCTCCAACTAATACACGCCCCCGCCCCCCATGGTAGCACCACAAAGATTCAGGGGCATGCCTGTCAGAGCAGTCAGTTCCAGGTAGTTACCGTGAAGAATATCACTGCAAATGAGGATCAATGTCCAACACCACTTTGGAATAGTAATTTCTTAATTCTTATTCAAATCTGGCAGGCAAGATAATATAACTTGATCTGAATTGGCCATGTGATCCTGATGGCGTCTTGCTAATGGGCTGTTCACTTAATTTATGTAATTTTAAAAAATTAAATAGTCATATTTTAAATCCCCACTGCAGTCCTTCAGATTGAAAGTACACGCTTAAAAGTTACAATGTCTTTATAAATCAGCATTACCAAACTTCTTACCTTGTTGACTGTGCTCTCCTAGAGTTTTACCTTTTCTTGGCTCCCCTTTCAGCTTGTGAGGAATATTCCAGAATCCCACCAGCAAGTCACTTAATGCTCGGCTGTGGGAAACTAGGTTTGTCAATTTGGTTTTAGACTGAAACATAAATCTGTTGCTTTATGAATATGTAGTAAGAATCCAGCATACTGAGTGACAGATATATTTGCAAAGAGGACTTACCTAGCTGGGTAAATGTCACGTTCAAAAGTCAACAAAATCAAATTCACTCTGTTATACACATGATTCCAGAAAAAAATACATCTTGATTCATGAAACATTTATTGAGAGCCTACTATGTTCAAGGCATTGTGCCAGCTAATGGTAACTTTCTCTTTGTTTAAAAATCAATTTATTGGGGTGCCTGGGTGGCTCAGTTGGTTAAGCGACTGCCTTCGGCTCAGGTCATGATCCTGGAGTCCCGGGATCAAGTCCCACATCGGGCTCCCTGCTCAGCAGGGAGTCTGCTTCTCCCTCTCCTGCTCCCCCCCTCTTGTGCTCTCTCTCTCTCAAAATAAAAATAAATAAAATCTTTAAAAAAAATCAATTTATTTACCCCGCTCTATGATTATAATGGCAGCCTGAACCTTCCTCAGGGTTCCCTTGGATTCAAGGTATAGAACCACCATTCCAGCAAAGGGAAGCCTTCTCAGAAGCAGGCAAAACTTGTCAGTGGGGGTAAAATCTTTGCTTTGAGGGTTCTTTAATATTGGAGTTGTCCTCTTGGTTTCCTCTAGTCTAGAACAGCACCTTTCTCTCTGGAATCTTCTATCAAGGATTCGGAGAGAGAAATGGATGGACATTATGTCTCACTCAGAATATATCTGAAGGCATATTCATTACTTTCTACACTGGACTCTGATATCATTGTGGTGAGGCTCACAGCTGCCTTGTTCTGGCTTATAAAGAATTTCCTAACAAATTAACTAAACCTTTGGTGATAGCCACATGGCGCAGTAGTAAATAAAGAAGCTGGCTACATTCTACATACTCTGTTCTTTTTGTTCTTGTTTTTGCTTTGAGGTGTAGGGAATAGGATGAAGTCAATCGACTTCATATTCAGCTAATCCACTCCCCTCAGCTCCTCTTGGGTCCCTTAAATGAAGGGAAAAGCAATCACTACATTCAGAAGTCCAAATATTCCAAGGGGAAGGAGAAAAGTGATTAGATGACTTGTGGTTAGAGCAGATTTCAAAAGGGTAGCAAGAGAAATGACACAAAGAAAGAGTTCAATTCCTTTAGATATAAAAATAAACATATAATTTATGTGTGTTCATTTAATCTATATTTATTTACTCATATATATAAAATGTATAACACATGTACCACCTATATACTATACTATATATATAGTCTAATGCATGTCAGGGATACATACTAACTATTAGGTCTGTGAATACACATGTGAAAAGAAGTACGAGTGAGAATTGCTCAGATTCGCCGGCGAGAGAGCACGGGGTGGGTACAGGGGATGCAAAACCACTGACCCGGAGGGCTCCCTTTTATCTATTCCATGCATTAGAGCTCCAGGTTAGATTTTGTTTGGGAAAACCTCCTACTCCCTCACTACTTTCCAGTCTGATGTTTCACTCCTCCCCAAAGGTACAAGCGGCCTTTTCTTCAGAGAAGTTGATCTTGACGTGGCCATCCTCTCCTCATCCAATAAAACAAGCTATGTTTCTTCCCAGCTCTGTTGCTTTCCACCCATCAGATTACTACTTATTCTTTAAAGTCAAGCTCAGATGCCCTTCCTATCTCAATTCCTTCCTAGAAACTCCAGCCTGTAATGGTCATCCCTTTTCTTAACTCCTTTTCTTTTAGTTGACCTTGTAATTAATGTCGTCAGTTGGTGTTTCTGAAGACATTTTCCAGGTTTTCCGATTCACTTTTAGTTTTGAGTTGCCAGACTAAACCTAGTATGGATAATCTCAGAGTATGACTATCTCTTTCACGTAGGATCCTTTTTCCTAACCCCATTCCAGCCAACCTGAGCTTTATCCACTCCATTTTACATTTTCACTTGAGACAATACACTGTCCATGCCTATAGGGTCACCTGGAGCTGGAACAGGGAATTGTCCCTCCTTCTACCTCACTGGTTGGAGCTAAGACAACTGCACATCTCCTGATCTGTTTGGTTAACATAAGAATACTTTTGTGGCCCAAGGGTGAAGACATTCGCATATGCTGTTAGCTACAATCCAATATTTTATTTTATTATTATTTTTTTACAGTCCACTATTTTATTTATTTTTTTATTATTATTATTTTTTAAGATTTTATTTATTCAGTTGAGACACAGAGATACAGAGAGAGAGAGCATGAGCAGGGAGAGAGGCAGAGGGAGAAGGAGAAGCAGGCTCCCTGCTGAGCCAGGAGCCCGATGTAGGGCTCTATCCCAGGACCCTGGAATCATGACCTGAGCCAAAGGCAGATGCTTAACCATCTGAGCCCCCCAGGTGCCCCAGCAGTCCACTATTTTAAATGCAGTGTAAAATATATTCATAGAGGAAGCATCTCTAATAAACAAAACATGTAAGAAATAAAAGTTAGGGCATATCTGCATATGGAAAAAAATGTAACAATTTGCAACAACAACATAATCCATGAATGTGCTTTGAATAGGCCATTAAAATTTTCCTCATCCTCCTAGAAGCCTGTATTCCCTCAAAAATTCATTTAATAGCTAAAAACTATTATTCAATTTAAAAAAATAGTGGTTTGGTTTTGTTTTTCTACTTTCTTAATTATTAAATTGTCAGGATAGGGGCGCCTGGGTGGCTTAGTCAGTTAGGCATCTGCCTTCGGCTCAGAATCCTGGGATCCAAGCCCCACTGGGCTCGTGTGTTTGTCTCTCTCCCTCTGCTCCCAACCACCGCCCCCCCCCCCCGCCCCCTGGGTTGTGCGTGCACTGTCTCTCTCACTCTCTTTTTCTCAAATAAATAAAATCTTTTTAAAAAAATTGCCAGGATCTAAAAATATTATAGTAACTGCTTTTTTCTTTGGGCATTTACCTACAACCATTTAAGAAGGTATCATTTTTCCCATTTTTCAGATTAGAAAACTGAGGCTCCAGGGGGCAGTGTAACTTGTCCACAGTCATTGAGTTGACAGAAAGACCTGAGCTGGGTTCTGGCTGGCTTCAAAGCCCAGGACTTCCCACAGGGCCACTCACTGTTTCATATGCACAGTATTTCGGTTTTCCCAAACACAGTATTCCTTGAGTAAGCATTCCTGAAACAGTCAATTGCCAGATATTAACATTCTTACTATAAAAAAAAATCTTCTAAGTTTCAAGGAACCAATTTTAAACTTGAACTACCAGACCTATCAGAACACAATCACTTTTAATTCTGAGACTTCCTATCCTCATTCATGTCTGAATGAGGTCAAGAAAAATGGGAAGATTTACTCTGGGTCCTTAAATGAGCTGTCACTTTTATAAAAAGATGATATTGCATGTACATCCCAGCATGTACTTGGAATTGCTTCACAAAAGTATTAATGTTTTTTCTTTAAAATTTTTAAAAATTATATATACTATGGCTCTGTTTACGGAAGGCTGCATTTTTCCATCTATTATCATAACTGACCTATTCATAAGTGTTTTCAATTTTCTGTCACATGCGAAGACATCCACCCCCTCCTTTGACTGGCTAATTTTTCCTCTCTGAATTCACTAATCATCCTCATTGAACTGTATTAAAAGATATACGTAAACACGTTCCTATCTCTCCATGGACCTTTTATATGAAAATAATAGGAAACACTCCTTCAACACCATAAGGAGGAATATTTCCATCATTTAGAAATGTTAGTTTTTAGTCTCCTGCTGAAAAATGCAGTTAAATCTTAGATTCAGCGAGGTTCTATTCACTTTAAGTATTCATTATTATGGAGGTTTCTCTGCCTGATTGGTTAAAGAAGACAACACAATTTGTAATTGATTTTTTTTTTTTTACCACTGAACAACTAATTTTGTCTTCCAAAAAAAGCTCTAGGGTTTATTAACTGTGCAATCACAATTTACTGAGGTCCCTTCATCAAATTAGCCCTGCAACAATGCAATTTTTCCCTTATTTTACTTCTATTTCAAGAAGGGCTTTCCACTATGGCTCTTATTAAGACAGACAGTCACTCTCCTCTAATTTAGGTGTTTTTCTCATGGCAACAATTCATTATTACAGCTAAAGATTTTTTTTAACCCAATTCTGGGCTTCCCTTTCCTTATTTCCTATTTCCTACAACATCATAAAATGTGTTATCTCCAAATTGTAGTAACCGCTGGCTCTTCAAAGGAATATGCTCTGTTGATCTTTAGAAATAGAAATTTCAATCTAGGAATAATCCACTAAATTTCTTTGACTATTGGTCTGTTTCTTTATTTTATCTATTCATTTATTTCACACTCAGCTCTACAATAACAAGCTCCAATGAAATGACTACCTTGTTAAAGTCTTTTTTTTAAATTGCTTTTTTCCTTCAGCATTCCCAGCAAGATATATTGACTGTATTTTACCTTTCTCCATTTTACTTTCAGGAGTATACAACTCACAGAGCCTCTCATCAATACTTACATAAAAATTTGCTTCTATAGAACCAAAGAAATTTCTTTACCTAGTTCCTGGCACCCAACTTCACTCTTGTCCCTCAAAGGAAGAGCCGATATCCCAAACACCAAATGACTACATGAATGGAAACCCAGAAACAGAGCCCTGAAGATGAATAGATGTGACTGACAAAGCATTTACATTCTCAGGGGTAGAGCTCACTGTGTTTCTAAGTGATCAGAGATACACTCCCTGGCCACTGTGAATGGAAAGGAAGCTGGATGCCATCAGAGGGAGATACAAGTACTAATGCAGTGAGGTAATGTGGCAAAAAATAGAAGAGTCAAGGAATGAAATGCTGCCCTTAGGAATCTTAAAATAAGCTCGCACTTGCAGCCCAATCCTCAGAAGAATGAGAAAAGGCAAAGACAGAACTGCAGAGTTTAAAACCCTGGGAATGGAGAGGGGTGAACTCTTACTTCCTCTGCTTATCAACTGAAGCTACACCCTGAGTAGTTACAGAGTTATCTCAGCATGTTTTCCTAGGAACATAATAAGTGAAAGATTGCTGACATCTTTCTAGTTTGATGGGAGAGGGGGGTCAAAATGCTGACTCTCCACACTGAGAGATATCCAGCAGAGGTGGCCCTGACACACGCTCTTACTAGATTTTTCTAGGAAGGTTGCTGAAGCACTAATTTCAAGCCAAAATGTCTGGGAAATGGTCAACGTAGAGGGTTTTTGCACACACTAGGCACACTGCGGCAGCCTTTTTTTTTTTTTGTAGAGGGCAATTCAGCAGTCTGTCAATCAAAGGTCCTGAGGCTGACAGATCACAGACACCCACTTCTGACCTTGCTGAGCCACCAAGACAAGGAAGACAGAAAGTGGCTGACAGCAGAAATCCACCCCCCCAATAAAATAAAATGAAATGAAATTATTGCTAAAAAAATTTCTCCACTCTGGCCTCCCTTCAAATCCACTGTGTGCCATTCTATGTCTTCACCTGAATTTCCAGAAGGCACAGGCGGGCTGCCATTAGAGGAAAAGGGTACTCTTGTGGCTTTCTTTTAGAAGCAAGTATTCATAATTTGTTTGAGGGTTTTGGTTTGTTTCCCAAGAGTACTTGTCATTGGGCAGAACATCCCATATATGCACTGGCTTTGCTTTCTTGGTAAATCAATTCTTGATAAATGGAGAGTTAATTCTAGGTGAATTTAGGGGAGATCATTTAAATCTAAGAATTATTTTATGGTGTATAGAAGTGGAGGAAAAAGAGAAATCTCTTTTTATTTACTTTAGACTAGAGTTGAAAATGTTGGATGGAATCTAAACATGGAGACAACCCAGCACATAGGCTGAATAAAATAAATTTTATCTCCGCATTATATTCTTGTGATAAAGTGAGTTTACTTCCTTGAGGACTTGTTGTTTGGGGGGGGTGGTTAAAGTCTATATCATTTTTTTCCTGTGAATGAACTTTTATAGATGAATAGTTCTAAAAGCTTGTATCAAAATCAACTATAAGGTACGATTTGGGGATGCAATGATGAATAAAATACAGTTCCGACTTTATTCAGGAGTTCATGGTCTAGAGGGGAAGTCTTAACACAATTGGACATTTAAGATGTACTGAGTTATATGCCCCTATCACTGTTCTTGTTGGGCTGGAAATAACAAAATCAAGGCTCTACAGGGAATATTTACTAAACAAGTCCAATGTACAGATGCATGTACTCAACCAAATACATCCCCGTCTACCCCCACTCCGAAAGTGTTCTTCATCACCCAGTTGGATATGTGGATGCATCAACCTGAGACAGATGACCTGTGATACAAAAACCCAACCTATGGGAGTCTCACCTTGACCAAATAAACACGAACCAAGTATTTTAAAATGAATATTCACATAAGCACACATACACCCACGTTGTGTGTGTGTCCCTCCTATAGCTAAGTTTCTCTTTCATATCTGTATTGTCAGTACATAAAACAATCCATTTGCTTTCTTCCCCTCCCCCCATCTTCCAAACTGTAGAGTAATAATTTCTAGGAAAGAAGAGGTAATAAAGAATGATTACACAATCTTATTTGGGCAAAAAGCTAACATATGGGTATCAAGGCCAAAAATATGGATTTCAAGATAAAACATATGGACGCCCATATGGAAAAAAAGTTTCCTGGCCAGAAACTCTGCTGTTGCATCTTTTATGCCTATATGTATGGTACAGTTTTTCCCTTCTGCTGGATAATGCTGTCTGCCGACAGATTCTAATGTTATAAATTCACATACAAATTTCACAAGATGCTCCACTGTTATCATCTTTATTAGATTTTTGTATTCTCTTAATCCTTTTCATCGTTTAATAGCTCAACAAGTAATGGATTTTTAGTAAAACAGTGAGGCTTATTACAATCAATCCTGTTGCTGAATCTCTCCTTGACGCTCAACTTATAAAACTTATTTTCCTTCAGAACCTCAATAAGAAAATTCTTTCCTCCACACTCACGTGTGCATGAGCATGCTCACACATGTGCATGTGCGTGCACACGCACGCACACACACACACACTTATATAATAGGTTGAGTCACTTATGATCCTGTCTCTGTCTTGAGGAGCTGCCCCAGGCTTGGCAACAGATACTCGCAGGCACCTCACAAGTTTATATTCTACAATGGAAATAGCAAAATGTGGGTCAGCTAAGAGATAAATTCCCAAGGAAGTCTCTATGTTAGTCTCTTAGATTTTACTCATAGAAACCTTCTTCCTTTACAGGAGGGTCAGGGGAGGGAATGGAAATATCAAAACTCAGCAAGAGACTTTTTGAGGAAATGTGCCCTTAGTGCTGTGTCTACTTTTAAGTCAGTGGATCCTTTGTGAACAAATATTTAAATGTGAAGTTATCATATAATTTACAAAAGAAAACATTTTTGATGAAGAACCTTTAGTGTGCTTCTTTTGGCCTTTAGATAACTAGCACATAAATTTAAACCCTGGCTTTATAAGATTGTGGGGGCAAATAGCCTATCGGGCGTGCCCACCAAGGAGACCCTCCAGCTGAACATGTGTTTATTTTGCAGTTTCAGAGGGGAAAGGGGCATGCTTTCTGATTTTCAGCTCCTAGAACTCCGGATTTCAAGTAGGAGCACTGCCTTCGATCCTGAAGGTTCCCTGTGGGGTTTACACATTACCTCCGACAGGGGAAAGACTTGCTCCTATTAAACAGAAATAATATTACGGGGAGTTTAGCTGTGGTATTAAAAGCTATGAAGGAATCTTTCAGTACCTTCTATCCTCTTTAAGGAAGCAAATCGTGGATACTGGGGTTTAGAGGGGCTCAGGTTATGCAAGCCGAGTCTGTTGGATTCTCTTTGAACCAATTCATGCCAGTGGTAGAAAAGGCACAGAAAAAAAGGAGAAACTAAATTCAGGGGAAGGGCAAAGCAGTGGCAGGCTGATCTACAGCAACAAACACAGACTGTCCTCACACACTTTAGCAGGGCTCAGCTATTACAGCAATTACAGCCAGCACATCTGAATTATTAAATCGTCCTCTCTGCCACCCGCCCTGCTTTGTATCTCTAGAACCAGAATAAAAGACAACTCTTTGTGTTATTAGAGGATGGCCAAGTTTCCTTGTCTTAAGGTAATTTGCTTTGGAAAAAAAAAAGCCACATTTATCAGTCATTAACCATATTCTCCATCCACCTACAAGAATCAAGTCCAAATTCCTTAATTGGACATTTAAGACTATTCACAACCTGGTCCCAAGTTACCCTTCTGAACTTACTTTCTATTCTTTCTTTTGATATATACTACACTCAACAAACTGTCTGCTGATTCCTGTAAAAGTAAATACAGCTTCCAAGCTTTTGTTCATGCAGTTCTTGCTGCTTCGAATGCTCCCTCCCATCCATTTGTCTTCCTTCAACAGCATGTGTTGAGCAAATAACTTGCCAGGCAATATCACAGATAACAGAAATATGTTTGGCCAACAAGTAGACTGCAGTTCCTGAGTTCAGGAAGCTTACGATCTACTTAAATTCTAAACTGTCCTCTGAGGTTCAGCAATAACTCAGCAATGTCTTCCTGATGCTTCTTCAGCAAGTAGTCATTACCCAAATTTTCTATCAGGTCAGACTGAAATTCCATAGTGCCTGATATGCCGGGGCCTCAGCAGACACACAATAAGGACAAAATTTAGAGAGTGAGTGAAATGAGCTTGAAAGATAAACCATGAGGGAGGAACATTACTATTAAGGAAACGTTCAGTTCCTTCAATCATTCAGCTGATGGCATCACTCATCCTGAGCACAAGGGCTCACAAGGAGAAAGCCACCAATATGTCTTCATTTAATCTGAAATGAGAACAGAGCTTAGTTCCTTCCCTCCAGGAGCTTCTAATCTCACATAGATGATAAGACATAAACAGATAGTCAAGAAATATATACTCAAATGCCCACTGGAAAACCAATGATGGCAAGAACAGTGACTTGTGCTATAAAGCAGAAAAAAATGTGAAGTTTGTCTTCTAGCGATGGCTCCTAAAAGGTGGATTTGAAGGAAGCCAGCTTTGTGATTACTTAGGGAATATAATTCCTCAAACTGCAAAAATCAACACTAATTTGAAATTATTTTCTAAATGCAATGTAATGTTTGATTCAATTAAAAGAGACTTGATGATTTGGAATCAAAACAACAATTATTCAATGATTCTGGAAAGGCTTTTCCAAAATGCATGTTGGCTTGAGTTTATGGAAATATTGACCTCTTGACCGGGAACAGAAGCAAGTGATTTTCATTATGTTTATACTGTGGATTTTTCCCATCCCTAATCCTGGGTTGCCAAATTGAGTATTTGGCTTCGATTATAACCTATGTTCTGCTTGACTGTGGATCATCTTGCAAAAGCTGTAACTGTAGGTCAGATCAGAAAACTATGACCTAGCAGTGAATTTCATTTCACAGACCCAGGAACCAAGACCTAAAGGGTACACCGCCTTAAAAACACAGATGCCTTCAAGCCAATGGCCAATTTCTCTTTTAAAGGTCTTTGGTTGTAACTCCTTTAGTCAGGTAATTTGTCGTAAATATTCTGCAAAAGCCTGAATCAACGAGACAAATGCAAAATGAACCACGCCAGCCAGTTCATATGGTAGCCTGGGTGAATCATCCCTATTTACACAGCCCTTCAATCTAATGCTCGGGTAGAGTAACTATGTTTATTTCTCTTGCTTGCATAGAATCTCTTTATTAAGTTTGCTGTCTTTATAGAGAATCTAGCAGGCTATAACTTAAAGGCTATCCTCCTCCCCTCCGAGCTGAAAATCTTATTTTTAGGAGGAAGAAAAGATGAGGGAGCTGGGGATTGGGAAGGAGGCAGTGGGGGGAGGGAGGGAGGAGAGAGCTATTACTTGCCAAACCAGCACATGTTCACCAGAGAACACAGTCAAGTGGTCAGAAGCAGCGCTGATGTTAATTAGCAATGAAATGAGGAATGAACCAGCATTAGCCCTGAGACTAATCAATGGGAAAATCACTCCAAGCAGCAGCTTAATGAAGTAGTATACAGCTGTTTATTTTTAGACCATTTTATCCTCACCAAAAGAAAAAAAAAATCTCCATTAATTAATTAAAAAAAAACTTGCTAAAGTGTATTTCTTTTCAAAGCCAGGGTACAGCTTTGATTTACGCATTTATAACCTAATGCCCTATACTTATTTCTTTCAATTAATAGGACAAACAATGAAAATTGGGTGGGTATAAACACGTACAACCATATCAGAAATATGCCTTTTCTTTTCACCTTTACATACGTGTTCATAATTGTTTTGATGTATAAAAGAACATCACTTTTCCCTGAGATGTAAAACTGCTCTAATTTTTTTGTAAGTGGACCACAGAAAAAGATGTAATAGACAGGAAATAAGAGTCTTCTCTCATTTCTTTCAAATGTAAGGGAAATTACTTGGAAAATATTTTTGCAAACAAAAATTGTTTCTCACTTTTAAAAACAATGACTATCATCTATCTAAGAGCAAGGCCATAGAGCCTGTTAATTAAGACCTACTGATCTCTGGGGTTTTGTGATGGAAAGCACATCATGACATATATGGGGATCCAAAGCTACAGGGCCAATTAGGGAGGAAAAAAATCTTTTGTCATTTTATCAGGATGCTGAGGAAACGGGGTAGTCAGTTTAAACAGAGTAAGTCTCTCATTGAGAATTTCTTCCTCAGCACTAATTGGAAGATAAAATTTTCCTCTGAAGGATACAAATGTTCTTCTACCTTAGCAAGTTCCAAATAAACTAAAGGCACTTCTCAACTGAGAAAATCTTACTCACAACTCTGGAAACAAGCTTAGACTCAACGTTTCCTCCTAACGATGGAGAGGTTACTGAAAGCACACCCCCTAACTAGAGTCATCCAGACTTGAGTGAAAATGTAACTGGGCGGGAGGGGCTGGTGGAAGGAAACAAAGGAACCCCAAAGAGCTTCCCTCTCGTTGCCTCTTTTTTCCTTCCGCTTCCCCCCTTTCTATTTAAAAATGCGCTGAATAACGCTCTTCCCCCATGATACAGAACCTTAGTGTTTGCAAAGTGTGTCCAAGTGGAAATCAGAACACAAGTAAAAAAACCAAAACAAACAAGAACAACAAAACACAAATAGGTTTCGTCACTTTCTCTTTAGCTAGAGATGCAAAATCATAAGGAAAAGATGAAATTTGTCCTTTTACTCCTTCTTCCACCAACTTGCAAGTGTTAAGCACCGACTTTGTTGATCCTTCATTGTCTCCAAGGGGGAAAGCATGGACAAATGATTTTCTTTTTCACATCGCACCAAGACTAATGAACACACACTCTTCCAAAGAAAGTCTACGCCAACCTTGATGCACAGCTGCAAAAATCAACCTAAAATTTCAACAGATCAACGGTTAGATCAGTTGCTATTAATGCAGAAGAAAGAAGAGCACCCGGTTCTTGTGCTCGGTCACACTCAAGGTGTCTTCAGCTACGTGGCCTGGGCACCGTCATCCAGGGCCACTGCCATTGTTTAAGCATACTTTCCATACAAGGAAGCATCTTGAGAAAACAAAAACAAAAAAACAAACCCACTGCTAAGTGCAAACCTGGGAAAGCACGGCACTCAGGTAATCCCCTTTATGGGTTGATTTGATAGCTCAAGGAAATGGAAACAAAGCAGCAAGCCCGAGCACACCAACAGCTGGTTGGGAAATTGCTGCAAATTGTTAGGGGAAGCCGCCAATGAAAGATAGGCAATGAAAAGGTTAGAAATGATAGTTTAAAAAAGACAAATTACTCCAAAGACCGTATTCTTTAAATCGCTGAAGCAAAACATGTTTATTCGATTTGTTTGTATGCCTATTACAAAAATGCTACTTTGGGATTCTAGGAACCCAGTCTGTCAATTTTTCAGTTTCTGCACTTTCATGGTTGCTTAGAGCTGTTTAATGCAAATACACTTCCAATAAGAGATTTCATGCCCCTAAATTACACCCAGTTAAAAGCGAATGAAAATGTAAGGTAAATAACTATAATCAGCCATATTATCCTTCTCTTGGCACCTCTCACTTTACAGGCATATTTAAAGACATCTCTGGGGTCCTATCCTTTTTAACAAGCAGCAGCGGATTTCCTGGAATATTACTTAAGATGCTGTGCAGTGAACATTACACAGGTTAAAATGTTACCTAGAGACCTAGAAGGAACTGCATCTGTTGCAGAGCATTCTTTTTTTTTTTTTTTTTTTTGCTACATTTTGGAATGTCTGAGAAGATGAAAAGGCATTTGCTATGGAGGGGATGAAAAAAGATAAGAAGAGTTTAAGTTTGTCTTTTATGTGCAAGTTCATTGATCAGTCATCGTGAAGAGCATGGAAGTTTGAAAAAGTCACTCTTGGGAAGAAATGAATGGGGGCCAAAAGGGAATGTACAAATGAGAAGGACCTGCCGGATTTGCCAGACAAAGAAAGTACTTACAAGTAAACCACGAAGTTACTCTTGGAGGAGAGCAGCTAATGCCCTGACCATTGTTACCTTAGATCACCCCCTTTTTTTTTCTTGAGTCAGTAAATCTCAAAAAATCAGTGTGCCTAAGGATCCCCTTGTGAAGTGTCTAAGATGCAGAGTTCTGGACCACTCTGAGAAATCTGGATTCAATAGATGAAGAGAGGAAGACAAGAATCGACGTTTTTAACTAGCACCAGCAGTGAGTTTGTGTTCACCAGTTTGAGAAAATGGCTCTGTGATGTTAAGAGCACACACGTTTAAAAAATGACAAGCACCATGTCAAAAAGACTTTCAGTCCATTCACGTAGGCTTTCCCTGCAAAGGACACAATTATGACTTATAATCAAGCCTCCAGGAGTATGATTAGCAAGGGGGCAAAGGGGAACGGGCATTGGAAGCCGAATCAATAAATGGCTCAAATATGTGAAATTACCTTGTTCACCCAAAATATAGGATGGCGTTGTTCTAACTGTCATCCCAGGGTCCAATTGCTTCAGTTCAATTTTAGGAGAACTGGTAATCATTTCCTTTTGTGGGGGGCACAATTTCCAAATAACCCAGTCTTTGAAAAAGTGAAATATCATGTCTAGTTACAGAGAAGTCACTATCTTGGTTGGCTCTACCCACCTGGGCAGCATGGCAGATGGGAGAGAGGTAGGTCTGAATCCAGTCCCATCCTGTCCTTTACGAGCAGGGCAATCTTGGGCAGGACCAGGCTCATTTGTATGTGAGTTGTGCCGATGAGGAATGCCTCCTGTGTGTCAGCAAATGAGCCAGGTCCTGCCCAAATCTGCACAACTCCTATACATTCTAGGCAAAAGCAGACGTCTGCACAATAAACGTAAAACCACCTCTTCACAAATTATAAGGGTGAAATGAGATAATAAAGCTATGCCCTTTGCAGAGAGACTAGAACATGAGACGATGAGAAGTGTGGACCCCCCACCCCCCCAAAAAAGGAGAAATCTGTTTGTCAAACCAAGTGTCAAGACTTAAATTTCAGTGACTCAGTTTGGGGTGTTATTTTCCTGACTCAATTTATGAGAATTACTGTGCTTTTTAGGTTACTTAAAGAATCATCAACGATTTGGCAGGGGGAGCTGGGGCTGGTTTCCTACACTCTTACTGTGTAAGCCGAGAGTACTGTAGGAAGTTGGTACCTGGTCACTCTACTTGACCAAGAAGTTGTCACAACTTATATTCTCTTGAAAGTGTTGTTTGACTTTAATGATATTTTAGAATGGTTTTTCCATAGAAACCAAGTCATACATGAATTATAGGTCCTAGGTTACTCCACCAAAGACAATTTAACTAATAAGTAAATGAGCCGTTGTTTTTATGGAAGACATGAGGACCTAACTCCTACCACTGTCCGAGGTGGAGAGGAAATCTTAGCTCGGCAGTGAGAAAGACAACCCCAGCCCTAGCTTCTTCAACTCAACACACCCCCACTAACTAAAGTGTTTCAGGAGTGGAAGAGCATGTGCATCTCTCTGACAGGACCTTGGGTCACAGGCAGGGCTAGAACGCACTTCTGAGGTCTCAGAGGAACTAGGTCATTCGGAATTTATTCTTGAATAAATATTCTCATTAGTGCTAAATTTTATAGACAGTGTTCACAGACAGTATTGATGTTCTTCAATACTGTTGAGCAGTGATTTGAAAGGAATTAGTTGACGCTACTATTTCCATTCCTTCAGCTGCGATTTCTATCCTTGCAAACAAAGGCTTGGAAGCAGGCTCAAAGGCCCTGGGCTGTCTGCTCAGGGCCACTGAAGATAAGGGAAAGAGATGCTAGTTTCTGCTTGGAAATTCTAGGAGACCTAGGGTATCATTTTGGAATTCCCATCGGAACAGGATGTCTTCTGACGTTGCTCTCTGACTTCAACGTGTGAACACCCGAAGGGAGTTACCAGCCATGGTGAAAGTTTTAGTGGCTTTGCGTAAACTCTCTTTCAGTGTGCTTTGCCCCCCACCTGCATCGACAACAATGCAGTTGCAGATCTCACACGGCATATACAGAAGCTGTCAGAGACACTGAGATGATGAGAACATTCATATGCTTAGGGAGGAACACAGGGAAGGTCTGGCTAAAGCCCAAACTAAAGGGGGTGGGGAAAGAAGGAGAAGCCAATCAGCCCATCCAGAAGGTGGGTCTGGCAGGTGCTGGTAGCCACAGTGGCTCAGAAGGTGGCTGGATTTCCTGCCAAGTTGCTGACTACAGAGCCATAACCCCCCGCTTCATCAACTGAGTTATGTCTCATGCCTAAGGCTTACATATCACAATCACTCATTCCAGTACACAGATGGGGGTTTTCCCTTCATCTCTTTGCTTGCGTAAATTCCACAATTCTGTCTTTATATGATATCATAAAGGTGCTTAAGAAACCCAAATTAGTTTTATTACCCTTCAGAATCAGGAACTCTCGAAACCTGTTTGTAAAGGATTTAAATGAGAACGCATAGAATACCCCATAAATAAGCATTTGTTGCACTCAATACAGACCTCAATGGCCAGGAGCTAGAGCAGACAGTCGAAGAAGATACACTAAGTTATCTCTAAAAATGTTCCAATGCTTCCAGGCTGATAATGCACAGATCTGGAATTCTTAGAGCTTTGCCAAAGACAAACAAAAAATTCTAACTGTTCAGGTTTAACACGACATGCTTACTGTTTCTCCAGAAGGGTAGGGGAATATATCGCCCACTCAAGTTGGTGTTCAGATTGTGGACACTGGAAAGCTCCCAGAGTAAAGCAGGGATGAGAACAATTCTCCTGGAAGCAGTTAGAGAATTGAGCAAAATAATATCTAGGGCACAGATGTGTGGGGTGTGGTGTGTGTGTGTGTATGTGTGCTCATGTGCCTGTGTGGGGGTGGGATAGTGTATGATCTGAAACAGTTCAGTCTGGTTTGAGAGGAAAGAATTTTAACCTAGTGTATAAATTTTATCCTAATATATGCACCATATTATCTCAAACCTTTATATGAAGAGCTAGCCTCACGTTTTATCTCTTGGTCCCAAATCATAAGGACCTTGACACTTTAAGGAGTGGACCAAGGGTAGATTATGTAATAAAATTTTAAACCACGGCAGCTTGATCCCCTTTAGTTACACTAAGGGCTCACAGGTAATCATAATACATTTACTATATCTCTATCTTTAGATTGCAAAATGCACACTAGGGAGAACTCCAGGACCTGTCACCATATCCAGGTCTCGTGAATCTCAGATAATGACTATGAAGAGAAATAGCAGAAGTCAGAAGTGCACTAAGGGTGTCACATTGCCAAACGAAATAAGTTTCTAGAATATTCATGCAGGGAGCCCAAATTTCTCACTCACTGCTCCTCGCTGTTGTGCCAGAGGAAAACTCTAGGCTAGACCAGGAGAAGCAATCCTAGATTTGTGGCTGCCGTGGCTTGCTTCTTAATCCTGTGATTATGTGCCCGTGTTAGGAAAACGTTAGTGGATATGAAAGAGGTCACAGGGGGTGGGCTGGCCTAGACAAGAAGTGTATCCACCTCGTGCGAACGGTGAGGAGCAGAATCCACATCAGAAGCTAGAGAGGCCCCTGGGAATGTATGGGGTGCTCCAAGCAAAGCCTTAGTTAGTTCATCTAAAGAAAATTATCAACCCCCCTTTCTCCACTTCCCGACAGACAGGATACGCGAGCTGGTCCCAAGACATTCTTCTCTTCCCAGGATATAAGTCAAGTCATCCTAAAATCCAAGTGTATCTCCTCATCTACGTAGCTGGACTCTCACAGAGCCCTCAGTGACAAGGGGCCTACCGCCAGCTCTCTCTATCCCTCAAGTCCATCAGCACGATCTTTACAAGGCTTGTCTCCCAACTGCTATTCCCTGAACTCCTAATTTCCGAATCATCTCTTCGTCCTCCGTATCAATCCTGGACTGTGGTCCACGGTGGTGCCAACCTTGAAAATAACGGCAATCATTCCTGCCTCCATGAAAAAGAGGGGACAGACCGGGGTCCTCTCTGCCCATCCTCCAGCGCATCTCCCCATGCACACCTCAACACCGGAGCTGTCTCTAACACCTTCTAGAGCTCAGCAGCAAGGTGAAGACGATATCTCTTCTGAGACTTCACCAGCTAGAAAGCGGGACCTCCTCTGCAGTGGTTTTGTGGCGCTTACTGAAAACGATCCTAAAGGCCAAAACAGTCCTGGATCCAGAGGGCACGCTACGTCACAGAACACGCTGGTAAGTTGCATGGCTACATGTGTAACACGGCTCCCCGACTTGTTAGCGATGGTTCTCTCTTGTTGATGACACATTTGGCCTGAGGTCCACAGGGACGGCAGGCCAGCTGAACTTTCTTCTGTTTTCATGGTCCCACTCGTCCACATAGTACAAAGCGGTCACTGTTTCATCAAATGTCTATGAATCGTCTTTGTGTCAGGAGCATGGCGCGGGGGTTGCTTGCTAGCCCAATTTTCAGGGAATTACCTGTGTAGAATTATATGTTTGTACTGCATATGTGTAAATGCATATGTATTGCATGTGTGTGTGTGTGTGTGTGTGTGTGTGTGTGTGTGTGTATGAGTGCACAGGGACAACTATGAAGGAAAGAACAGACATAACAAGATTACAGGTCAGGAGTGCTCTGTAAGGGTCTGATCCCCTGCCTGGAAGGAGTGGAGGGTGTGAATGTGATTCACAGAGGGAACAGCAGGGAGCAGAGCGCAGCAGAGTTCATCCCCCCCTGGCCTATATACTCACGGGACAGACCGAGCCTCATTTGGAGAAACACCCAGACATGCAGAGGAGAAAAATCCAGGGGGGTGGGGGACATCAGAAGCACCTCGGGAAATTAAGAATGAGAACAGCGCCTCTGCGGGTTAAATGAAATGCCACAGACATGCCATCCACACCCACCCCTCCCTGCAGCTCTGACAGCCTGCTACTAGGCACTGACCATTATTTTAGTAACACAACAAGGGGAAACTCTGCATAGGATCCAACTGTGTTCTTGCTCAGACAGGTGCACATTGCTTCAAGGAGGGCAGCCCAGGTCCAGGAGGAAGAGAGCCTGGGGCAGCTCTTCGCTCCACACACACATGACCTACGGAACCTCTTGGTGGTTCAGTGTCCTCATCTGCAAAACAAGGCTAGTATTCCCACCTACCGTGCAGGGTTGCTTTGAGGATTAAAGATGATTCTGATAAAGCCCCTCGCACAAAGTAGGTCGGACTCAGGAAGCAGTAACCCATGAAAACTCAGGAGAGGGCTACAAGGTAGAGTAGTTCCTGCAAATGCCATCACCCCCCAACTCATCATTAGATGCCATTTCTGAATACTCTTAAGTAAAATAAACAACAAAAATTCCCCTCGTACACGACATACTGCAACTCATGTTCCTAAAATAACTCAGAAGGTTCTAGCTGCAGATAAATTGGTTCTGCCAGAGACAAGTAGTTCAATCAAACCCTCTGTTAAACTTCTAAGTTTATGGGATATTCAGGTACATGGAGCGTGAGATTGCTAAAATTAAATAAAATCATTTTTTTAAAAAGTGTACTTAGTGCCCGTTGTAAATAGAAACAGCTTCTTTTCTCCTAAAGATGCTTATTTTTTTCCCTCCTCTTTCTTATCTCTTTCCTGCTGGAACTGCTGAGCTTAACAGAGTAAACTTGGCTTTACTAATCAGAGTGAACTCAGGAAGCCCTCAGCAAAGGAGTAACCCAAACACTGGAGAGACGATGCTCAACAAGGAGCCCAGAAGACAGTTCAATGCCAACCACCCCCTGCAGCTTCGTGACTATTAGGCAGGCTTACATTTGAGAAACACAAACGGGTCATCTGCATTTTATGTGGCTGCAAACCCCAGCCACTGCCTGCAAGTTTACGAGGATGAGGCAGACATTCTGGAGCTCTAAGTGGTTTCTGGGATCTCAGCACCAAGCAGAGATATAAAGAGAATACACATAACAGAAGTCTCCTCTCTTCTGAACTGCTCAAGGAAAACTCCTCATCCACAATGAGATCAAGGGCCCAGCGCCGATAACTGCCTGTGCAGTTTCAACGCCATCCGGCACAAAACGGCATTTTATTTCATTCAAACTGGAATTATTTTGGAATTCTTTTGAAAATCCAATATACGCTGAATTTTTCTTCATACTCTGCCTAAGGAAGGATTAGCCAAGCAAATTAAAGATGCAAGGGATATTGCAGGGAGCGTACTTATGGGAACTTTGGGGTTTCCTACATACTGTAGGCAAGCAGATCCTAGCAGCTGTCCATCACGTGCAGAATGAAGTGTACCCTTCTTACCGGGCCCCCCGAGGCTGAATGTCACCAGGTCTCAGCTTAGCTGCAACCCTCAAATCCAGACACTTCTTCATTCACTACACTCGGATGCTGTTCATCTTTCTTCTGTTCTCTGAACCAGTTCACTCTTTCCCACCTCAAGACCCTTGTGCTTGTTCTTCATCTGCCAGGAACATTCCACCCTCAAATCTTTCCAGGGTTGGCTCCTTCTCATCAGTCAGCCCCCAGCTCAAAGGTTACCCCTTAAAGTTCAAGCCTTCTCCGACCATCAAGCCACTCTCCCTAATACCTCCATCTTATTTTCGTCCTAACACTTTTCACCCTCCGGAATTTTATATACTTCTCTTGGTGTACTTCTTTAATAATGGGATACCCTATTCAACTTTCAGGCCTGTCAATGCTTGGACTCTGTCTTGTCACTGCTGCAGCCCCAGCACTTAGAGCTCCCAATAAATATTTATTTATTAAAGGAACACTAATTATATACTTCTTAAAGAACATTCTGAAAGACCTCAACTTAGCAACAACTTGAGAAGCACAGCATGTACTAGAAAAAAATAAAACATCATACTGTCCTAAATTGTATTTCTTTTTACTCACTTCAAATGGCTACCTCTCCCCCACTTTTCCATGAGACATGCCCCCCTTTCCATTTTATGTCTTTGAACTGGAAGAGAAAAGTTGTCAAACTCTAGATAAATATAATAAGCTAAGATAAATTGATGGTGTTACTGATAGCTTTTTTTCCTTAGCATCACTGTGAAGAGCAGGCTCCCCTGAGAAGTCTCAGACTGCGCTCAAGGTGAAGACAGAGAGCACTTGCCCAAGCCACAGAGGCCCCCCGCCCCATGCTCAACATGGACCTCTGTCATTGCACCAGAGGGCCAGGAAGTAGGGCCTCAACTGAACAGCAAAGCTCTCCTGTAACCTGCTCCATGGGTGGGTTCTGCCTCCTACCACCTGCAACACCAGCCAACCTTCTTCAACAACATCACAAATTCCAAACATATTAACATGCCAGAAACCAAAGATTCACGTTCTGGAAATACAGTTATCATAACAAAGAGATTATGTCACACATGAGTGATTAACTTGAACCAAGAGAACTTCCTAGGACCTGGGACTGAGCACCTAGAAGAGAGAAAGGAAAAGGAAGAATCCAGAGAATGCTTGCAATCTCTGTTATTCCTCCCACTGTCAAATGACTGGGGTGGAACTTCTCTTTCCCTTTCAAAGGAGCTACCTGGAGCTTTTCGTCCCTTCTCCCTTCTTAAAAAAAAAAAAAATATATATATATATATGTATATATATATATATATATATATACATATATATATATATTTAGAGATAAGGAACAAACATGTTTCTAAAGAAAGAAATGAGATAAAGTGTTAAGCATGGATTCATTCACAGCATCCAGAAATACCTGCAAATATTTTTTGTGTACATTTATAAGTATCTGCCTATATGTGTGTGCATGGATGTACGTGAGTGCATGTGTGTTGGTTGGTGGGGTAGGGGGAGGATGTGTGTACATGGGCATGCGTTTGGAATGCTGAAAAAGTTAAGGTAGGGCCTGTCATGTTGGGCAAATCTCCAAGAGCTAGAACATTCGGAGTAGGTAATACTCCATGTTGTAAACTGCTCATGCAGCAGGACTGAGGAAAAGGCATCGCCTGGCCACCGGCTGTTACTGACTCTGGGAAAATGAAAATACAGCATCTCTGCACCTGTTCACCTGATGGTGAAGGAAGGAAAAGCCATTACCGAGTGACAGGAGACAAAAAACCAAAATCCACTTCAGCAACTCATCCCACTGCTGGTGATTAATCTCACACTCCCACAGGCTGATGCACATTAACCAGATAATTAATAATTTCTTTAGGGATCCGGCTCGGCAACTGTTTTATCAACCTGCACAGCATTAGCGGGGAAATGCTGCATTTGTGATCAGACGTCGGGGACCAGGAAGGGGCTGTAAAGAAACAGCAAGGGCTTTGCAGCAATTTGTGAGCCTGTTTCAAAATGAACGAGTACGGGATGTGCGGTCCAGACTAATGTTTTTATCCCTACTGGTGGTCAACCAGAATCCCCACCAAGAGAAGACCCCTTTGTACCGTGACATCTCACAGATGTGAAATCACATGCACTTTGCTACTCTGTAGACACACTAGAATAAGGCAGACATATATAAACTCCAGAAATGCATCTTTGTAACAAGTGCATCATCTGAGACCTCCTAAAATCA
Source organism: Neomonachus schauinslandi (assembly GCF_002201575.2). Taxonomy (NCBI): domain Eukaryota; kingdom Metazoa; phylum Chordata; class Mammalia; order Carnivora; family Phocidae; genus Neomonachus; species Neomonachus schauinslandi. Next base: position 14,479,840 of record NC_058408.1, on the reverse strand, counting down.
AAAGTTTTGAAGACGTGTTTGATCGGAACCATGCCAGCTGACAAAATTTCTTATTCTTGCTGGCTTTCATTCACATCCACCTAAGGAAGGAAGGCACAAAGAATCAAAGTCCATCCTTTTCTGAGTCTCCTGTGCAAACAGATCCTGCTTCTCTTGTGTTAAAACTTGTTCCACAGGGAGAAACCAACTCCTTTTTTTTTTTTTTAATATATATTTTCATTAAGATTTTAAGACTTTGAGTAAAATCCCAAGGAGAATAATAAATCATAAGGATGGTTATTAAAAAGCCTCACCATTAAAATTTCAATATATTCATTTTCTCTCCTAATGAGAAAAACACGACATTGAAAATATTATTATACATTTTCTCTTAACTCTATCCAGAATGTGATTTGGATGGAAAAGGAACAGGAATGTAATCCATCCTTGTCAGAAATCACAGTAGATGTGTAGGCAGAAAAGCCGGGTTGAGGCCTGCCATGGCCACACTGGGTTTTAGCATTACAACCCTCCGGCTTCCCTCTGGGATGTTATCACAGGCATCCAAACGACACTCGGCGTGAGTTTTGCCATGGGAGTGCTAATCGGGGTGGCTGGCAATCACGGAGTGTGTCCACCTTCTGTGGACCCACAGGAGAAATTTCCCTCAGATCTCAGGGCTCGGATAACCGGGGCCCCTCCTAAGTGTGAATTATACAGATAAGACAAAACTTGGGGGCTCAGAGTCTCTGCGCTGGGAGGAAGCTTGCAGCCAAATGCATTGTCTAGTTCTAGCAAATTCGTAGGAACATATATCGGCATCTGCCCCCGACACACATTCCAATTTCATCTTGCTAGAAGAGCCTGGTTTTTCTTTTACCTTGATTTTCAGATGTTTTTGTGTTTTACTGTGTGTCCTTAGGACAATCCCCTCACATCATTTTTAGGATAAAATAGTAGATAACAAGTTAGAAGGACAAAGAGAGAGAAAGCAGAAGAAAAACAAACTGGAACACATTGGGTAAATTTGTTAGCACTAATTCTGACACAGAACAGTCAAACCTGCAAGGGCCTGGGACTGGCCTGGTGCGAGGCCTTGCGCCATGGGATATTTAGCCCCAGAAAAAATAAAAATATACAGCATCCCCGTAGCATGGATTTTATTCTGATTTGGGCTTGGGAAACAATGTTTTATATTAAAACATATTATGGAGCAAAATGCAAATGTCACATGCATATTAAAGAAAAGGCAAAGACTTGAAAAAAAAAATGTTTTGGTTGCCACTGGTCATTTCAGGCCAGACCTCTGCTGTTATGGGCCCAATTTTTGTGTCCCCTCAAAATTCACACGTGGAAAGCCTGACCCCCCAATGTAATGGGATTCAGAGGTAAGGCCTTCAGGAGGTGATTAAGTCATGAGGGTGAAGCTGTCATGAATGGGATTAGCGAACTTATAAAAGAGGCCTCAGAGAGCTCCCTCCCCTCCTTCTGCCATGGGAGGACACAGAGAGGTCAACCATCTACAATATGGGAAGTAGGCCCTCATCAGGCTATTGAATCTACCAGCGCTTTGAACCTGGCCTCCCCAGTCTCCATAAATAAATAAATGTCCAATTAACTTATTTATATAAATAAATGTGAGACATCCATGTTTGTTGTTTAAGCTATCCAGTCCATGGTCTTCTGTTATCGCAGCCCAAACCGACTAAAACATTCACAAATCACATGCCCAGTGTTCCTTGACCTCTGCTTTTGGAGTACATGGGTAGAAAATTTCAGAAACTTACAACTAGATCACATTATGGATAAGAAAAATGAGACCCAGTCCCTTGACCTTAGGCTCCTCACCTCTAAAATGAGGGTAATCATAAATATTTCATGAGATAACATGGGAACCCCATGATGAGATAATCATATATGAAGAATATCACAATCTACTGAGCATTGATACCTATTAAGACTCAATCAAGACTCAATTAAGACTCAATCAAGACTCAATTAAGACTCAATCATTGATACCTATTAAGACTAAATCAAGAATACATGATCCAGATTCACAAAAATCCAGTTTTGGCCAAAACTCTGCGACTTTCCCCTGCCTAGGAAGGCCAGAGCCCAGAGTCAGCCAGTGGTTTGAGTTATTAAACCGTGATCGGCACCCACTTCCCAGGGGGCAAAATGAGACTGGAAAGACTGGACACTGTAAGTTACACTATTCACTCCTTGAGGATAAGGGCCTGACTCAATTTAGTTTTGACTTCCTAGAACCAAACACAATGGCTATACTAAGCACCAATATATCTGACACTCAGAAAGTGTCAGCCCAACAACTCTTTGTTGAAGTGAAATCTGAGGGACAGATACATGCCATTAAACCTAAAACCTACCATACGTTCAACTCTATACTACTGACAATACTTGTGGATGGTTTCAAAAAGGAAACCAAACTATCACCATCAATAACAAACAAAACAAATGAACAAAAACAAAACCCCCCACAAACATGAATGTGGTATAGTAGAAAGAACCTTGCATTTCAAGTCCCAACACTTGGCTTAATTCCCTGATTCTTTTTTGGTCACGTACGTTTAAAGGGGTAATCTTAATCATATACAGCCTATTTCCTCATTAAAATAAACAGAATAATAATACTAACCTCAATGTGTTGTTATAAGGAATGAGTTAATATGAATAAGAGAAGAATTTGTGAATTTATAAAGCACTAAAAAAAATTAGTCACTATCTATTATTACACTTTTGCATGGAAATGAAAAAGCCCTTCTGAAATACACACACACACACACACACACATTGTAGGTTTTTCTCTTTCCCAAATGGCTTGATTCCAAAGCAAACTAAACCAAGATCTTTACAAACTAGAAACAGTATTTTAAAATAACTACACACCATCTCAGCCACTAATTATTTTTAGGATTTTACTACATGCAGCTAATTGAAAATGTTCAGTCCTTCCCATTCATTAGTTTTATTACAAGCACTCCAATGAATTAAAGAAAAATCCATCATCACCACCTTCCTTGAAACTTTCACTATATTGTCACAGAGGCCTTGACCTTACAAAAGCAATTCACATTAATTCAACACAAGTAACAGGACTGGACAGAGGATGAAAATTTGGCATTTCTAATAAATAGGACACCATTGAATAAGTTTGACAGAACACTGTTATACTCTTGATGTCAGGAAATGGGGCAGACAATGCTTTCCTTGTTATGATGAGGTGCATTTTATACCTCACTGACTATATGGAGACTCCATCTGACCTGGAGCAAACCAAAAGGGTGAAGTGAGGCACTCCTTAACAGGACTGTCACTTTATTAAAAACTCACCTTTGCACACTGATAAGAACTGAGCCCTGAAAAAAGATAAATTACAAAGATATCTCCTAAGAAAATTGTGAGACTGTAGGCCATGTCCACACGAAGAAGGCATATACTCAATCTCAGCCAACTCTATACGTCAACATAAATGGAAGCTCTATACATCTGTTGCTTTTGCTTCTTGGTAAATAACTATTTATTGAATGCTTTTCATATACAATGTGTTTCATATATATTTCTTCAGCATTCATTTGACCAATACAAGTCATCTTTTCTAGTAGGTCTTTTAATCACCATTTTACAATTGAAAAAAAAATTGGAAAAAGTATATGAGTATACTTATACTCATTTGCATGTGGCAGAAAGAGGACGCAAACCTATAGGTTGGCACAAGTTCAATGCTTACGCTTTTTGTACTTACTTATATTTTTAAAGTACCTGGAGGGTACACAAGTCAACCTCTTCTACATCTGTATGTCCCCAAACATATCTGCAATTATATTCATACTGGTAAATTATATATATTATATATATTATACATACTGGTAAATTATGTATAATATATAATATATATTATATATATAACATATATTATCATATAACATTCTGTTAAATAAACACCTACTACACGTTTAATTCTATACTACTGATGATAAAACTATTACAAATTATAAAATTCTGGCACAGTATTTCTATATAAATGCATCCTTCATATTTATATTTTTCTAATTGCACCAAAGGAAAGTATATAGAAGATTATATTCACTATTTTGGGTTTTTTGTCTTTTGCTTCTTAATGTGCCATCATTGCCCCTCATGATCAGTAGATGGTGGCTTTGGAATCACGAGACAAGCACTGACTCCCCACTTTCTTCAGGCTGAAACTATGCGGCCCTTAAGGAACCCTCAAGCAGGCTGAGTCTGTTAACTATTTCCAACATGGGAATAAAAATAGCTGCCCTACCTTCTTCAAAGGGCAGTTGTGAACATCAAATAGCCTAGTGCATACAGTATTTTACAATGTATAAAACTCTATATGGGGATGCCTGGGTGACTCAGTCAGTTAAGCCTCCGACTCTTGATTTCGGCTCAGGTCCTGATCTCGGGTCATGAGATTGAGCCCCGCATCCGGCTCTGCGCTCAGCGTGAAGGCTGCTTGTCCCTCTCCCTCTGCTCCTCCTCCTGCTCGCATGTGCGCTCTCTCTCAAATAAATAAATAAATAAATAAATAAATAAATAAATAAATAAATAAA